>NW_017670522.1:0-33913 GCF_001879085.1 Nicotiana attenuata
TCGGCCGAGCGATGGGGGAGCGGTGAAGAGATTTGAAGCTGCACGGACATGACACGAAGGTGTTACCCACGGAATAGAGCTGAGTATAGTTGGATGTCCTAGTGGGGTATTTGGGTGACTGATTGGAACATTGGAGGTACCCCCTGATCTAGGAAAGAGTTCGGGGAATCCCGGGATTGCGCTCGGCGGCTCTCTTCCATTTGCCCAAGCGTCCCACATTTCCATAACCCGAAGATGCATGATTCTGTTTTCTTCGGCAGCTGCCGATTCTGAGGTCGGGATGCCCAAGATTGGGCTATCATCCATGATGGGAATTGTTGGCAGAGTCATTTCTGAAGACATTCCGATGCTCCCCTTTGATCTAGTAAAGTATGGGTGCGAAGCCAGGTTACCACAAAAACCAACCACCGTTCTATAAAAAACCTGGACTGATTATTAACAGTAGCAAACGGTTAGTTTGAGACAAATAACAGATAGGTAATTGCATGTTGGGGGTATGATGCACCTATACAGTTAAATGTATTTCTACATGTTTTGCAACAGTTGCATGCTTCATCCCGGCTTTACTTATTCTTCCCCATTTTTCTTCTTTCCACTTTCACTCTTCCCTTTTCATCTCTCTTTTTGTTTTTTTTTTCTTTTCTTTTCTTCTCTTGCCCTTTTTTCTCTCATTTTTTTTATTTTCTTTTCTTATTGGAGCTATTCACAAAATTAATGACCGGATCTGATGAGGATTGCCTACGTATCACGACGCCGCGTGAATCAGATCATTACGTAGTTCAAGAAAATTAAAGCGAAAAGTAAGGAAACAATTTTTTTTTGGGAATTTCCGATTTTTCATTAATAAAACTTCTATTACAAAAGATTTCAAACTACTCATTTTCTTGGAATGAAAAACTACCAACAAACTCAAAATAAATCAAAATACAGACTCGATACATGAAAAATCAGGAATACATTAAAGCTTCAACTCCTGGGGCCCGCGGGGCATCATTCGGCCTCGCCACGGGCCTATGTGCGAGACCCCCTTGTAGCCGCTCCAAATTGCTCATTATCTGGCGGATGAATGTCATCACTGCAGCGAAGAAGGTGGTTCGGGTCATATCCTCACATGCTTGGCAGTTTGCGACAATGTAGTCGGCAATAGCCCTAATCCTTTCTCGAATCCTACCTTTTTCCTGAAGTAGCCGCCCGATTTGCTGATTTCGGGCTTCTAACACTTGAGAGTCGTGAAGGTGTTAATTTTGCAACTGTTGTATTCCTCCCTCCATCAGAGCCATCAAATCATAACAGTGTTCCCTATCAGCTTTGAAATCTTTAGCCTGCTTGGCTGCCTCATTCTCAAGAGTAGTTACCTTTTTTCTCAAGCTGGTGATTGTCCCTTCATACTTTCTCTTCATTTGTTGCACAAACTGTGTCCGACCTTTTGCATTTTCTGCTAATTGAGCCCGGGCATTTGCTAGACTGGCCTCAGACTTTTCTAGGTCATCTTGACACTCAAGGGCTTTCTTTTTTAGACTGCTTATAAGTCTTTCATCCGCTCGGCTTCTTTCTGGGTTCCTAGCAGCTATTTTCATCTCCCGGATTTGAGCTTTGAGGGCTTCATTTTCTTGAGTTAGTTTTTTCTTTTCTCCCTCATCTGCGGCAGCTTGGACACTTTTTGAAAATTCGAGGTCCCTGGTTTGTCCATCTAACTTACCAATTCTAGCCCTGTAGCTTTCTTCTTTTGCCAACTAGCCCCATTGCTCTTGCGAATCGTGAGTGAATTGTTGCACGTGGTTTCTCTTAGCAGGTCTTTGAGGAATCTGGAATCTTTTACCGAACCAAACAATGTACTTGGGTTCCACTTCACCTCTAGCTAGATCTCGCACCATGGTCTTAGGTTCAAGAAATCTACATTCATTCCACACCTGGCGAATTCTCCCTTCTGGAAATGCGGCTTTTGGGCCCAATTCAATGACATGTTTACTCCAATCTTCATCATTGGGGACGGTTTGAAATCTTCCTAATTGACGCAAAACCCTGTGGGGAGCATAAGGCTGGATGCTCCGGATACCCATCAAGAGGAGATAACACACTTCAGCCGACATGTATACTGCTTCGGTGATAAGAAGCCATCCGAATGCCCACTCAATTTTGTTGGCGGTCAAGGAGTTCAAATGTGCGAGCCAAGCTTCAGTACCCTCGGGGAATTCAATACCCACTACTCGGCTTTCAAATTCTTTAATGCAACTTAAACCGGTCATACCATAATTCATATATCCAACCCGGTGGCAGAGATGTTCCTGCATCCATAATTGTAATAACAGATTGCAGCCTTGGAAGAACTTTCCCCCTTCCCGATAGATAGTCAAGGCTCGGTAGATTTCAGATAAGATCAGAGGAATCACAGTGCTGTTGGATTTCTTGATTGCAACATCGATCATTCCCACGAGACCTATCTCTGTATTACCATCTTTTCGTGGACAAACTACGACACCCAAGAAGGCTACCATAAAAGCTAAACCCCGCCTTGCCTCCCATTTGTCTTTATTTCCGGCATGGGTTAGACCAGTGTTCGGCTCTTCAAAACCTTGGGGGGTACCATATCGATGATACAAGAACTGGAGCGTGCAATACCCTTTCAGATAAATTTCCGTCCTGAATGTCCCGACTAATACTCAGCAAATTCGGATATCTGTGGGGAGATACCGGTCTTGGCGACAATGGATATCGACTTCTAAGGTTTCCATTAAGGCCCGCATAACCCACAACTTCCTCCAATGTAGGTGTGAGCTCAAAGTCAGAGAAACGGAACACATTGCGAGTCGGGTCGCAAAAAGGTATTAAAGCTTCAATTATGTCCAACCATGGCTTGACGTTCAATAGTCCGACGAGGCCTCCCAGAACCTTTACCACTATTTCTCTACTGCCTTTTCCTAGATCATTCCACCACATGTGGAGCATTAAGGGGATCTCTTTAAGGACTGTGAAGGGTTAAATTTCATTTGTGCTCATCCTGCACATTTATTAAGGTGATTTAATAACTCATTTTTCACCCAAAAGAGTAACACCATTTTTCAAAATTTTACTTCAAAAAATAAAACCTAGTTTTGCGGATACGGCCTTTCAGCACTTCGGGAAAGAAGATTTTAAGGTTGTGCCTGCTAACCGTTAAAAAATGACCCAAGGTGGCTGTTCTTGCAAAAATAGCCTTCCGGCGCCCTTTTGGGGATATTCGGCTTATCTTAAACAAGAATGGCATCACCCAACTTATTTGTGACAAAAAAATCAAAATTTTGTTGTTTTTGGGCTATTTTTGCAAAAAAGAGAAGTTGGACCCGATGAGGGTTGCCTACGTATCCCACATCCGGAGAGAATCAAACTGGCGTAGTTCGGTCAGATTTGACGAAAATAAAAACCAACTATTTTTCAAGCAGAAAATTTTTGTCAGAATTTTGGCAGAGTTTCAGTATATTTTGGACACTGATTTTTTCAAAACAAGTAATTATCTCTCTGAGCCCTGACACTGCTATTTTCTTTTCCTAATCTTCTTCTATTATCCACAAGCCGGTCAACATGTGAACCCGAAGCAAATCAATGCACAAGTAGCAAGTAGGATGCATCAGGATGGTCTTTTCATTTCAGGTACACCTGTCCTAGACAGACCCAACCCCTGTGTTGAGTCTCCTAAGTCAAATGCACGTGATGCAAACAAACGTTCCTACTAGGGATCCGGCATGAGGCTTTGTTATACTAGGTTTAAAACCTGGGTTTATTGTTCTAGACCTGGCTTACCCGAGCGGACAACTCGAGCCGAGGGGGGCAGAGCGTATCGGGAATACAGAAGCTTCGCCGGGCTTAGCAACTTTGTCCGAACCTCGTTCTAAGTAGGATAAGACTCTAGACAGAAGAGAAGTCATACGAAGTGCACCCTTCTCCATGATTTAGAAGACTCAGAGAGAGGAAGGGTTTCGTAACAGTTTATATATACAATTCACAAAATATCAAAGCGGTAAAGCATTTAGCACATTAGGCTCAAACATGTAGGAGAATCAGATAACATATAAAGCCAATCATAACAGCTATTCTAAGCTCGAATTCTTAAACCCTGAACCGAAGTTCTGGGTTTGGATCCCCAGCAGAGTCGCCAGAGCTATCACACCTCCTTTTTACACACCCGAAGGTAGTACAAGGGAGTTTTTCCAATTTAAGTGACATAATTCGAAATGGGATTATTTTTTTATTCAGAGTCGCCACTTGGGATAGTTTATTTGGTGTCCCAAGTTACCGGTTTATTTTAAATCCCAAATCGAGGAAAATTTTGACTTTCCTTTTGAAGTCTGCGAACCAGAAATTCTGAATAAGGAATTCTGTTAACCCGAGGGAAGGTGTTAGGCACCCCCGGATTCCGTGGTTCTAGAACGGTCGCTTAAACTGTTACAATTGGCCTATTATCTGATTTTAATACATGTTTTAGCCTACGGTACAATTTTAGATTTATTAACCGCTTTTAATTAATTTTAAAGAAGATTTAACGTTGTCTAAAACATGTCTTTGGACTGCGCTACATGAAATGCACCCGCAATCCGAAACACATTTTATTCAACGTTATTAGGATTAGGATCTGGGTCACATGAAATGCACACCCGAGTTTAGGAAGGTAATATTATTAAAATAACGCGCCTAAAGCAACTACACGTTTTTAACTTGGCGAGGGCCATGGAAATTTGCTAAATGGCACGCCTCGAATTCTAAGGATTTTTAAAATAATTGAGTGAGGGCCACGCATTTGAAATTTTATTTGGCGCGGCGCACCTCAATTTCGTTTTTTAAAAGGATATTCAAACTAAAATTCAGAGGGCCGTAACTATTTTGTATTATCTAATACGGCCCATCTCTAATCTAATTAATAGGCTTAATTTGCTAAACACTAAATGCACTTAACAGTTTCACCCAAACTACCTAGACGCTCACATGAGAAAGAGTTAATTATTTTAAGCAAAGGGGTCCGACCCCAACACAAGCGAACCAGTGTCCCAACAAGAAGGAAGTGACCCGAGTCCCTTTAGAAAAGGACTGTCACGCCTGGGCCCAAGAGTGAGCCCAAACTCACAAACTTGCTGGTTCTGGGTGACAGACTCAACGACGAGTCTCCACAATGCACAAATGAGCGCCTGAAGTGACAAATATTTGGACGCAAATTCAGAAAGCCAAACATAGAGACCAATACATGTGCAATTGAACTTTGGGATCATTTTTATCCTTGATGGGCAATTATATGACATTTCAACAATGATTTGGTTTGCAATCAATTAACAATCTAATTTATCAACTAACAGCAAGCAAACTTATTTTTTTTTTTGACCTTCAAACTCAAAACTATGCAAAATACAACCAATATGCTTCAAACTATGCAAACTATGAGGAAACAGAGTTGTTATTAGCCATGACTAAAGTAAAGAAAAACTAACGAATATGCTTCATGCTGCTTTTAGCCCATCATTATTTTTGACTACCATATTCCACGAGAGAACTAACAAGCAGACAATAATACAACATTTATGAGAATCACTTTGACCCCTCAATACTCATAGAGGCAGAACGCAAAAGATCTGATATCCAAATAATGTCCATGTCCCTTTTAATACAGAATATCCATACTAACATACTACTCAAAACCTTAAAAGCATCATGAGGAATTAAACAACGAAAATGAAAGCACACCATTTATACATATTGCAACCAAATCAAATACACAGATTAACTAGCTTGAAAGGTACAAATTCATTGTTTAAATCACTGCTCAACCACAAATCCCAACTTGAATAAGCCAACTTCAAGTTCACCCATTCTCATACATTAGGAGGTGAAGTGAATACCTGGAGATTGAAACAAAGAAAGAAAAATGAGGACCAGCAGAGTAAAACAGCAGTCAACACCAGCAGCAACACAACTCAACCAAATCGAATGCAAAAATAATAGAAGGCAGCCTCAATCGAGCAAATACCAGAACAGACTTCAAAACCAGACCTCCAAACCCAATTTCAATCCATTTTTGAACTATATGAACCAGAAAATCTTTTCAGAGAATAAGAAATTAAGAAATCACCAAAGAGTTTCAATGAAACAGTGATTTTTCTTCAATTCTAAGCCGTTTTCTTTTTCTGAGTTTCTTAGCTTTCTAAAATCTGAATTGAGTCTCAAGTAACTATGCCTTTATAGGAAAGTTACTAGGGCAACCATTATATGCTAGGTTTTGCATTGAGACCTCTCCTAATTTTCCTTTTTGCTAATTAGCCCCTGATTTTTTGACTTGCTAGCCAAGTTAGCCTATTTTGCAGCTTCTAGGAAGCTTCTTAAGCTGTTATTTGAGAGATTCTCTAAGTGGTCTACCCATTTTACCCCTTAGCTTCCCTGTTTTTACTTCAAGTCTCAGATGGGTTATGGGTCAAGTCGAGCCTGGGCTGACCCGTTAGAATGAACCCCATCATTTGGGCTTTCAAAACAATTTGGATTTCAAAATTCCAAACCAAATTCATGACAGAACCTTCATAAAATGACCAAAACATTTCGAAATCAAAGAAAACCCCTAAATTAAATAGCCTTCCCCCTCTCTTTAGGCCAGAATTAAAAGAAGAGCTAACAAACTAAAACACAATTAGAATGAAGACCAAATTCATGTGACACGAACACATGCAGATGCAATTCTAAAGAAACGGATGTAGAGACAATCAACAACCTATCAAAGAAATAAAAATAAAACTAAATAAAGGAAACAATCACAAGAATCATGCAAAAACCATAAAGAAAATTAGCAGAAATACCTAAGTTGAGGGCTGACTTTGAAATTTCTTCTTTTTTTTTTAAAAGACTCGATTCTGACCAAAAAGGGGCCTCGATCATGTGTTCTCAAATGAAAACACATGACCAAGGCTCGTTTTGGTCCTAATCCACCTAAACTCTGACCTTGACACCCTATGGCCTTGACTTCAAAACGAGATTCGACAGGTTCTAGAGCCATTTGAAGGAAAAAGACTATGGATTCGGAAAGAAGGAGGTGAGAGGTTACTTTGGTGTTAACTTGGGGCTGAACAGAGGTGGCGCCGCCACCGGAGAGAACAAGGGTGGCACTAGGGTTTCCCTTTTAAATCAAGATTCGAGGCGCTCCAGGGAGTTTCGAGGGAAGGCGATTGAAGATTCGTGGTGGGGTGGAGGAGAGGGTTCAGGGGTGCATTTTTGGTGGGGAAAGGGAGTGGCGCCGCCGGCGATGGCGATGGGAATTTCAGGCGGCGGCTAGGGCTTCTGGGCTGGTCTTTGAGAGGGGTTCGTGTGAGAGATGATAGATGGGGTGGGTAGGGGCGTTAGGACAGTTATATACTCCAACGACCTCACTTCCCAGCCGTTGGATGAGAAAAACCTCGACGGTCCAGATTCATTTTAAGTGGAACGGGGTCGTTTTGATGAGGGAGACCGGATCCGGTGTTTTACTGGACTGGGCCGGGTGTGGGGGCAATTTGAACGGGTAGTTAGGATGGATTTGGCCCAAATTGGGTCTTTATATTAAAGACTCTCTTTTCTTTTCATTTTCTCTTCTTTTTCTTCTTTTTTTTATTTTTTCAAAATTTGTTAATTACAAATAAAAAGGTAAAAATCTGATTTAATCCTGAAAATTAACTTAATAACGAATTGCTTCTCAAAAATTAATTAAGTCCTAATTTAAAAGAAAAACTATGATAAATTCGAAAAATTAAAAGGTAAAATGCAACAAGAGTTATTTTTGTGATTTTCTTTCAATTTTTGTAACATTAATTAACTAATAAATCTAAAAATATAAAATAAGCCCTAAATGCAAATGCAACATATTTTTGTATTTTTCATGAATTATATAAATTAAAAATGCACAAAAAAATGCAAACAAACACGAAAATTATGCAATTAATTCCTAAAAAGCAAATAACTAAAAGAAAATTCCTAATTTTGGGAATTTTCTAGGAGTAATTCATGCGAGGCAAAAATCACGTGCTCACACTCAGTATGCCATAAACAGTTGAAGTTTCAGTGTTCATAATCAGTTCAAGAATACATGTCTCAGTCTAGTCCTATTTAGTATTCCTGTATCATATAACTCAGTGTGATTCAGTAGTTCACTATCATGTATTGCAGTATGATTCTCAGTTTCTGATTTTTAATTCCTGAATGTTGAACACCTGTATTTGGGCCTGAGGCCGTAGTTTATATGCTTTATGCATACTTGGGCCTGAGGTCGTAGTTTATGCTTTATGCATGTTTGGGCCTGAGGTCGTAGTTTATGCTTTATGCATTTTTGAGCCTGAGGCCGTAGTTATGTATACGTATACTTGGGCCTAAGGTCGTAGCTTGTGCACATATATATTGGGCCCGAGGCCGTTGCTTATTCAGATAAACAGGTTGTTCATCATTCAGAAGAGGGAGTATTCATATCCTTACTTCCTTTATTCAGTTATCAGTTATCAGTTATCTTTTCAGTTATCAGTTCTGTTATTAATTATCGGTTATCAGTTATCTTTTCAGTTATCTTTTCAGTTATCAGTTCTGTTATTAGTTATCAATTATCTTTTTAGTTATCAGTTCAGTTATGAGTTATCAGTTATCTTTTCAGTTATCAGTTCAGTTACCAGTTCTCACTTCAGTTTCAATTTCAATAGTTATCATTTCAGTTATCAGCTTAGTTTCAGTTTCAGCATTTATAATTCTTTCTTTCAGTTGCTTTACATACCAGTACAATTCAAATGTACTAACGTCCCTTTTGCCCGGGGCCTGCATCTCACAATGCAGGTAATGATTTACAGGTTGATGATTCAGAGCGCTAGGATTCTCGTACCAGCTGTTTGGTGATCCCCAGTTCTTTCGGGGCATTATCATTACTTTACGGTCTTTCAGTATTTACAGGCAGTCAGTGTTTTCAGTACTTCATTAGAGGCTTCATAGACTAGAGTAACAGTTAGACAGAGTCACATGCTTTTCATATTAAGCTATGTTGGCTACAAATATGTTTCAGAATTGTATTAGTATTTCCGCACTTTGATTTATATCATCCACACTTTCAGTATATCAGCATGTGTTAGTTTATCTTCTGCATTCAGTATGTTATGATACCACATGTTGATTCAGCCAGCCAGTTGGTTCGCTCGGTCACATGTAGTCAGGCACCGAGTGTCGTGTTACGTCCAGGCCCAGGTTCGGGGCGTGACAAAGCTTGGTATCAGAGCACTAGGTTCAAGAGTCTTAGGGAGTCTATGAAGTCGTGTCCAGTGGAGTTTCCTTTATATGTGTGTGCCGGCCACTCATATAAACGGTTAACTACCAAGACATCCAGGATTGTCTCATTTCTTTCTACTCTAGATCGTGTCATGAATCTTAGAGCAATAGGCAACCTTCTCTTCCTATCGAATTTCAAACGTATTGGATGCCCAAGCGACGCGCAGGAGAAACCTAAAGTCCTAGAGAGGATAATTGCCCATTGAGGTATAATTATGGAGTACAACTTGGCAAATATGAGACTTGAGAGGATGTTAAAAGTGGGATGCAATGGATAGTAGTACAGATCAGAGCATAACCTTAACAGAAAGTACAAAAGCAATTATTACGTTTTATAGTCATCACTTTTACTCAGCTACCAGTTATACAGTCTTTCAGTTAGCATGTTTATGGTTATTCAGTATGCCAGTTATTAGTTATTCAGCTACCAGATCTCCAATTTTCAGTGTATCAAAATTTCTATAGACTTGTGAGTATACAGTGATGCATATGGATGCTCAAAGAGAATGTAAGTAACAGTGATTATAGCAAAATCTTCGCATGTTTTAGGGATTAAGACCTAAGACTCACTGGATGGTGCATAAAGTGATTTATCAGATATGTATGGCAGTGTATCCGTATGTCAGACCCCAGGGTGTATCAGGTTAAGAATTCAACCGCAGTGGGCATAGGATTGATCACTATAGTTTTGGACAGAAAAGAGCCTAAGGGAAATGTAGCTAAGAATAATATGATGTACGAAATGAGAACCAAGAGCAGGCAACATTGAATTTTAGGGAATGATTTTATGTCGTTTAGATTTATTCAAATCAGAACTAGAAAGTACCATGTTAGTGAATTTATATACGAAGTGGCTATTATTGTGAGATAAAAGATATGGCAGTTCCCCTTGATATGACTATGTGTTTAGGTTGGAGTTTTATAGTCTGAAGTGATTTTGAAGTGTATAGAAAGTTTGGGGTTAGATATTCCAATTTTGTTTAAGATAGATGAACTTTCCCTAAGTGCGATCCATGTGCATAGTTCAAAAAGAATGATAGTGCACGGCAAAAGAATATGGTCAGATGATGAGGGCAGTTAGGAGTAACCTTATGCTTCATTTTAGTTATTCAGAGCAGGAGAAGAAAATATGACGCTAGTGGGTGGTTAGAAAAAGGATATTAAGTAAGTGTTGAGTAGATACAACAAATTAGCAATTTCAGCAGAGCTAGTAGAGGTACAATTTGATTCACTTAGCCAGGTTATCTCTAGTGAGTGGATGGCAGTTTGAAATACCGAACGTGTGTTAGAACCCAAAGAGTTTATGTTAAACCCGAAGTACAGCGATAGTGGGAAAGATAATCAGCTAGCAATAAGATAGCAAACTATAGAAGAATAGCCTTAGGAATTATCGAAAATGGTTTCTCCAAGATTGACAGTGTGAGCAGAGTTAAATTATTAAGATTGTGTATGATAGTTGTGAATACATTAGCTTTCCTTTAAGTGAATAATTTAGTTTTTCCTAGTAAGAAAGATCTCTCAGAAGTAAGTTGGAAGATGAGTCGTCATTGACATAGAGTTCAAAGAATTGCAGAGAATAAGGAAAGTTATTTGGATCCCAACAAAAAGAGAAGGATCCACAAGTATAAGACCTTTGGTCTAAGGGGTGATGTGAAAATTTTCAGTAAGTCCAGTTAGAGATCTGAAACCCGAATAGTTAGCATTGGGTATGAAAAAGAAAATCAGTTCGATAATGAGGGAAAATTGTATAATTACCACACAGATTATGTCTAGCATGTGTAAGAAAAACAAAGTGAGTAGAATGATCACCGAGTTTAGTTATTGATGATAAAGTGATCACAGAAAGCTATAAAATCATGCCCAGTTATGTATCACGAGGGTAGTGCCATTGCACGAGACTCTAGTCTTCGGAGTACTGGTTAAAGACTTAGCTCACAACAATTCTATAAGTGTTTTCAGGAAGTTCTTAAGAAGATAAAGTGTGGGAAGTATAACTCATGATTGAGGTAGATAAGAGAATTCTGGTAAAAGAAGTTCACCAGCCAAGATAGGAGTTCGACTTCGGACTCTAACGAATAGGACTTGTTCCCCCTTAGTAGACGTTGAGAAGGAGAAACAATTTGATGATCCCTACGTGTTGCAGTTGAAAGAGGAGATTCACAAGTACAAGACGATGGCTTTTGAATAAGGCGGAGATGATGGTACTTTGAGGTACTAGGACAGATTGTGTGTCCCAGACATAGATAGACTTAAAGAGGGAAGATCATGTTGAAAGCTCATAATTCTAGGTATTCTTTCCATCCATGTTCCCAAATATGCATCATGACCAAGGAGATTTATTGGTTGAACACCATGAAAAAGAACGTCGTAGACTTTATGGCAAGGCAGAGCATTTTATTTAAACAGTTGAGGATATGTCCTTGATGTTAAAAGTAATTGGGATGATCACATACCTCTCATTGAACTTCTAATAATAACACCTACCATTTCAGTACCAAGATGGCACCGTGCGAAACTCTGTATGGGAGAAGGTGTAGATCGCCAAATGGTTGGTTCAAGTTGGTGATTGGGTGTTTCTGAAAGTTTCTCCTATGAAAGGCATTATGAGATTTGGGACGAAGGGAAAGCATAGTCCCTACTATATTGGGCCATATAGAATCTTGCGAAGGATCGGTCAATTAGCTTATGAGTTGGAGTTGCCACCAGAATTAGTGGTGGTACAACCAGTATTTCACGTGTCATGTTATAACATTCAAGTTTCCAGCACTCAAATACTCATGTTAGTCCAGTACTCAGATACTCATGTCAGTTCAGTACTCAGATACTCATGTCAGTTCAGTACTCAGATACTCATGTCAGTTCAATAGTCAGATACTCATGCCAGTTCAGTACTCATATACTCATGTCAGTTCAATACTCAAATATTCAAGTCAGTTCAATACTCAGCTACTCATGTCAGTCCAATACTTAGATATTCATGCCAACTTAGTACTCAGATATTGATGTTAGTTCAATACGCAATTATTCGTGCCAGTTCAATATTCAGATATCTATGTTAGTTCAGTATTCACGTATCTATGGCAAACCAATATTCAGTCAATGCAGTAGTCATTCAGTTCAGTATCTAAACAGATCTGTAATCAGGTATTCATTATGTTTAGTACGCAAGTGTTAATGAAAGTCCATGTTTCCACCTGACCCGTTTAAGGTTCGGTGTTAGCGGAGGTTACAGTTAGGACAATCATTCGAGGACGAATGATCCCAAAGGGGAGATAATGTAACATCCCGTACATTCGGACTAGGTGTGGACATATTAAATGGGTATTAATTTGATATTTTATACATGTGAAGTCTCATCGGGATGATTATGGGTGAAAATAGTTGTTTTGGAATCAAGACGGAGAGTGAGGTGCATAAGATTTGACAAAATCGACTAAGTTTGCAGAAGGTCCGTCTTCCAGCAGAGTTTAGTAAAGATGTGTAAGAAATTTGGAAAAGCACAAAGCATTAAAGTTGTAGGCCTTTGAAATAGCATTCTAACTATATGTTGTGGAGCCCAAACGGAGCTCTGTACAAAGAGTTATGCCCGTTTTACAGAATGGTATGCAATCACCGCGGTCCGCCGCCTTTTACCGTGACCGCGGTGGCGAGGCAGTGTTCTAGCGAGTTACCGCGGTCGGGACCACGGCCGCGCCAACCGGGACGCGGTGGACGACTTGGAAAGTCATATTTTTAGCCCTATTTCGTCACCCACAGCCCCAAAACATAAAAACTTGCTCTAGAAAGTAAAGCTCTCAAAAAACCTAACTCCTAAAGGGTCCCTCCACCACCCAAGGTAAGTTCTCATGGTGATTCTATGTTTATTTCAATTCCCCAACATCCTATTAACATGGGTAAACCCTCCATATCATTAGACATTAGATGGGGACACCATTGTTGAGAGAAGAATCCCTAGAACTCAAATTCAAGAAGATTGAACATCAAAAAGGTAATATCTTCACCCTCTAGTTGATTCTATCATTGAATTAATGATTTTAGACTCTATTTCATGAGATATGAGTTGATGGGTGTGATAGAAAAACATGAACGGTGATAGGTTTGGGTTGTTGATTGGTTATTATTGGTTATGGGTGTTGATTACCTTATGGGTGATAAAGAATAATGTTGTTTATAACCATTTGAGACTTTAGAATTTATCTAAGAGCAAGAGAATGGGTTATTGGGTGTAGAAACACCATTGATAAGGGCTATGAAGCTTTATGCCACCAAGTGTTTGATATAATGCCTAAGTGACCAAAGCATGAGTATTATTGCTAATATGAAATCACTTTGACTTGTATTGATATAGATTGAAGTTGAACGGGTTGGCGAATGTTGTATTACGCTCAAGAGCAGGAAGTTAAGGTATGTGAGGCTAACTCTCTATGTTTGGGAATGTTAATGATTCTCCCTACACTACGTTTCTTTTACGACGTTACCAATTGCCTCAGAAATATAGTTAAGCCTAGTTCCTTGATGAGTTGTAGAACTTCTATTCTCTATCTCCATAACTCGTTCACCACATTCATTTTGAACGTTGTGAGCTCAGTGCGTATTCAATATAGACTTGGGTTTGATGCCCACGAGTCTTAATGTAGATTACTCAGTATGCCATAAACCGTTGAAGTTTTAGTGTTCATAATCAATTCAAGAATACATGTCTCAGTCTAGTCCTATTCAGTATTCCTGTATCATGTAACTCAGTGTGATTCAGTATTTCACTATCGTGTATTGCAGTATGATTCTCAGTTTCTGATTTTAAATTCCTGAATGTTGAACACCTGTATTTGGGCTGAGGCCGTAGTTTATATGTTTTATGCATACTTGGGCCTGAGGCCGTAGTTTATGTTTTATGCATGTTTGGGCCTGAGGCCGTAGTTTATGCTTTATGCATTTTTGGGCCTGAGGTCGTAGTTATGTATACATATACTTGGGCCTGAGGCCGTAGCTTGTGCACATATATATTGGGCCCGAGGCCGTAGCTTATTCAGATAAATAGGTTGTTCATCATTCAGAAGAGGGAGTATTCATATCCTTACTTCCTTTATTCAGTTATCAGTTATGTTATTAGTTATCAGTTATCTTTTCAGTTATCAGTTCAGTTATCAGTTATCAGTTATCTTTTTTCAGTTATCAGTTCAGTTACCAGTTCTCACTTCAGTTTCAATTTCAATAGTTATCATTTCAGTTATCAGCTTAGTTTCAGTTTCAGCATTTATAATTCTTTCTTTCAGTTGCTTTACATACCAGTACAATTCAAATGTACTGACATCCCTTTTGGCCGGGGCCTGCATCTCACAATGCAGGTAATGATTTACAGGTTGATGATTCAGAGCGCTAGGATTCTCGTACCAGCTGTTTGGTGATCCCCAGTTCTTTCGGGGCATTATCATTACTTTATGGTCTTTCAGTATTTACAGGCAGTCAGTGTTTTCAGTACTTCATTAGAGGCTTCATAGACTAGAGTAACAGTTAGACAGAGTCACAGGCTTTTCATATTAAGCTATGTTGGCTACAAATATGTTTCAGAATTGTATTAGTATTTTCGCACATTGATTTATATCATCCACACTTTCAGTATATCAGCATGTGTTAGTTTATCTTCTGCATTCAGTATGTTATGATACCACATGTTGATTCAGCCAGCCAGTTGGTTCGCTCGGTCACATGTAGTCAGGCACCGAGTGTCGTGTTACGTCCAGGCCCAGGTTCGGGGCGTGACATGAAAGGCGCCACTGACCTTTGCCTTTGGTATCCCAAAGGTAGTAACTTTAATCTAGTGGGATATGCTGACGCTGACTATGCAGGTTTCCTAGTAGACAGGAAGAGCACCTTAGGTATGGCACACTTCCTTGGTTCATATCTTGTTTCATGGGCTACTAAAAAGCAAAATTCAGTGGCCTTGTCTACTGCTGAAGCTGAGTATGTTGCTGTTGCTTCATGCTGTGCTCAATTGCTGTGGATCAGACAGCAATTAATGGATTTTGGAATTGATGTTGGTTGCATCCCTATTTTTTGTGATAACACTAGTGCTATTAGTATGACAAAGAACCCGGTTCATCATAAGATAACTAAGCACATAGATGTTAGGCACCATTTTTTGAGGGACAACTATGAGAAAGGCTTGATCACTGTAGAGTTTTGTGCTACTGATAAGTAGATTGCTGACATCTTTACAAAAGCACTGAGTAGAGACAACTTTGAAAGGAACAGGTTAGAATTAGGGATGATTAAGATCACCTAATGGAACTAGTTCGGATTGCACAATGAAAAAATAATGGATTTTTTGTTGGTTAGAAAATCTGGAACTTGTGTAAATAACTAGATTAATCTTTGCTCAGTCTCATACTGTAAATAGTATACTCATGTGCCATGTGTTAATATGACTCACTGATCTCTAACAAAATTTTCTCTATTTTGGCAAATTGAGACATAATCAAGAGGATTCTTAGTGAAGAACCTGGCTCATCAGTACTGGTTCATCTGAATAACGAGATATGTTTTCTACACTCTACACAATTTGAAATACTAATATTTAATTCATGAGCAGAGTCCTGCCTTCTCTCAAAAACTTCAAAAGCCTATCATTTTAAGTTTGAACCAGTCCCATTTCAACTAGAATCCTCACCGTGTTATAATGCCTAGATTCTAGGAAAGCCTAACTGGCTATTCAACCTGTAATTTCAGGGTGATTAGACTTCTAATTGACTACTAAAAGCTGCCGTTGTGTGTTAATTACACTCCTCTTTTAAATTCATCATCATCACCACTGCCACTCTCCCATAATTTTCAATAACCGTCAAAATTTTCTGTCTTCTATTCTCTTCTCTTCCAACACTCAAACCTCCAATCTCTTTCAGAATCTACAGAGAATGACAAACCCCCAAGATAACCCAGGCACACCTCCTCCACCTACCCCCTCCGATTCCTCCACTACTCCTCAACCCAGCACCACCCCTCAACCTAGGAGAAGGCGAGTAAAGATTCTTGCTCGAAAGACTGTGGCTAGAGCTGCGCTTTCAAGGAAATTAAACGCACAGTTAAAAGCTAGCCAAATTCAAGGTTCTCAAAATTCTGATGATTCTTTCAAGTCTATGAGTGAGGCGGAAGGAACTGGGTCTTCTGATTCAGAACAGGTAATGTCTGTGCCAAATCCCTCTACTGAGGTAATCTCCGATGTGGCTGAAAATCTGGAAAATCGATTTGTTTTGATCGGGTCTGTTGTGGATGTGAAAACTACTGAGTCGGGAAGGAGAGGAGGTAAAAATAAAAAGGGAAAAGAAACTGAGAGTGAGGGTGTACGTAGTGATGAGAGGGGAAAAGGGAAGGAAGTGGCTGATTCTTCACCCACCTCCAAAATTGTTAAAATGGCTATCTATGGAAGTGAGCCAGAACAGGTGGAAGAAAGTAGCAAGAAAACGGGGGGAAGTGGATCAGGGGAAGCTGCTGAGGGACTTGTTAATCTTGGAAAGCACACAGATGAACCTGGTTTATCTGTAGAAGAAACTCTAGCAGATCTCTTGAAAAAGGTAGGTGATAGCTATAACCCCAACAAAAAGAGAACTCCAAAACCAAAGACTCCTGGCACAGCAAGAGCCAACAAGAAAAGGAAGGCTGCCTCTTCTGAAGCTGCTGAAACTCCTTTACCAAAAGGAAGGGCCACCAGGAGCAAGTTGAAGCAAAGTGAGGAGGAGTTGCAGAAAGCTATGGAAGAAAGCAAGAAGAAAAGGATGGACAAAGGGAAAGCAAAGGTGGCAGAGCCTGTTGAGGCTGTTGATGTAGATGAGATGGACCCGGTCCATCAAGGTGAACATGTGACTGTTGAGGTGGAGGTTCAGACCCCTAAGCCCAAGAAAGCCAAGACTTCCTCAAAGAAGTCTTCCTCTGTATCTAGGTCTACTGAACCCTCTACCTTGGCTAAACGGACTAGGTCTGCTGTGAAAGCCAAACAAGTCAAAATTATTGAAGAAGAAGACTGGAGTGGTGAAGAGGAGGATGAATCAAATAATGAACAGGACAAGCTAGCCAAGTTTGGCAAACGCACTATCTTGAAAGGAAGACTTTTGAAGGACTTGGAGGAAGAAGGGATTGTTCTACTGCTTGAAAGGCTAGAGGTACAGGGGTGGAAGGACATGGTCCTTCAGTTAGATAGCAGGCAGGCCAGAAATGAGATAATTGAATTCATGGCAAATGCAGAGGTCAAGGATGGACGAGTCACCAGCCTGGTGAAAGGGGTTCAATTGTCTTTTGATGCAAAAGAGCTGGGCGAAATCCTTGGCATACCTTCTGAAGGTTATGATGATTACACAAGGCAAAAATGGCCAAGTTTGGACTCTCTTCCTACTACCCTAGCCATCACTAGGAAATTCTGTGATAATAAGGAGGTCAATGCCCTAAAGGTTGTCTATAAGAGTGAAATGAAGCCTTCCCACAATGTACTGTTTGAATTCGTCATCAAGTGGGTGGCAGATCAACTGGCCTCGGTTAATAATCAAACTTCTAGATTGGGTCATCAATGGCTCCAAGGCCCATTCCACTCCTTATGGTTTCATTCTCAATACTGTTCTTCCCCATTGTAAGGTGCCTCTGAAGAAGTGGGAGATGGACACAAGCAAAGATCACTTTGGAATCAATACTTTGCTCACTTGTGACTATGAGATCACTGCCACTCCCAATGAACCTGGTTCATCCAAAAAGACGCATGTAAATAGCAAGGTCAGAGCCCTATTGCAGGAGAGTGGGGCAAAGGATACTGAGATAGCAAGGCTGAAGACTCGTTTGGCAGAGGTAGAATCTGAGAGAAATGCTCTCAGAACTGAGCTCACAAAGGAAAAGGAGAAGAATGATGGAATTCTTCAAGACATGTTGCACCTTCTCCAAGCCAAAACCCAAACCCCTAGTTCTTCCAAGCCTAAATTTCCTAAGCCTTAATTTCCTGAACCTTGCCTAGATTTTCAGTGCCCTAGATTGGGGATTTTTCTTTTGTTGCTCATGTTTTAACTGTTTTTGTTTCTTTTTGTAGATTGTCGCAGAATCATATTCTCTATCAATGAAGTTTTCTGCTTTTGCTCTTGTTGACTATTTATCTTTCCTTGATAGTTTGAATGTGTAGTTGATTACTGATGATTAATCCATGAATGCATTTGCAGTTGCCCCAGTGGCCATGAGTAACTTTTAAAAATCTGGAATCACACATTGTTTTTTGATGATGCCAAAAGGGGGAAAAGATATTGTGCTTTATATTCTGAATAGTGATATTTATAACCTAATGAACCTGGTCCTTGATGATAAGTGAAAAATGTTTCTAACATCGCATTGATGTTGAGCTGAGTTCTAGCAGGGACTAAGTGTATGAAAAGCACAGAGTTTGTCATCATCAAAAAGGGGGAATTTGTTGGCCCAAGTAAAGGTTAGTTTTGAAGACTAACAAAGGAACTCAGACATGAACCAGGTTTATCTCAGTGGAGCACAGATGTGGATAGACTTAAGCATGTGGGATGCACGTGAAGGAGATAAACCTAACTTGAGAGATTTGATATCTCCTGATCTTGATCGAAAAGGTTGCATAAATGATAAGGAGAAGGACTCGTTACTCAAAGAGAACACAGTTTAAGAAAGGGAAGGAGTTAGAGGTTGAGATCAACTAGAACTCTTCCACCAAGGAAGAGTAGCATCAGAATTCTAGTCATTCTCTATTTACTAACTCTATAAATATTAGTGTTGTTCTCTTTTACAGGTAACGCACATAAGCAGAAGTTAAACGTGAATTGAGAGCAAAATAGCAAGGCAATTTTGCAAGCAATTCGTGTGTGATTCAAGCTTGCAAACTTGAAGCTACATGAACCAGATAGAAGAGTCAGTTCCAAGTGTCTGTCTTTTATTCTAGTTCAATTGTAGTAGGTGGTTTTATATTGTACCTTTCAGCTTTATCTAGAGGCAATTGTAATAGGTACTCAGAGTCTTCAAGTTAGAGTTAACTTGAAGTTATCGCAAAAGTTAGAGGTTGTGTGCTACAATGGGATTAGAGTTAGTCCTAGGTTTACAAAAGAGTTTTTGTAAATGCAGTTTTTGGCTCAGTGATTTTAGTGGAGAGTTTGGGAAAATCCTACTGGAAAGTAGGTCGTGGTTTTTTCACCTTTTGAGCCAGGTGTTTTCCACGTAAAATATTTGTGTCTTTACTTTCCGCATTTACTATTTCTGCAATAGTAGGTTAAGGAACACTTAGAAGAACCAGGTCCTTCCATAATCAGTTTAAGCGAAAACCTGGTCACCACACAAAACACCCCCCCCCCCTTTCTTGTGTGGTATTGAAGTTCAAAACATCAACATGAAATAATACCAAACATCCTAGGGGAAGTTCCCCAACACAAGGTTAGACAAGCCACTTACTTCGAACCGCTCAAATCAACCCGATATCACGCTCTTGCCACGAGTATCCAACTCCGAATGGCCCAAATCTAATCAAACCAATTGCATAATGAAAATATAACTACAAGTAACTAATTTAACTAATAAAATCAAAGCTAGGGTAAGAAATTAGGAAAAATGCCCAAAAATCCTCCCCGGACCCACGTCTCGGAATCGCGTAAAAGTCACAAATGATGAACACCCATTCACTCACGAGTTCACACGTACAAAAGTTAACCCAATTCGACGTCAAACTCCTATTCAAAACTCAAATTTTCAATTGGGGAACTTTTTCCCCCATTTCCAAACTTCCACCCTCAAATTCCTTAATTAGATGAGGAAAACAAAAATAGATTGATGTATTAGGACCAAATTAGAGTTAGAATTCGTTACCCAATAGTTCTCCTTCAAGATCCCTCAAGAAATCGCCTCCCACCGAGCTCTAAAATTCCCAAAATTGAAAATGGGATAAAACCCTCGACTTGGCCCTTTTTCTGCCAAAGATCTCACTTCTGCGAGTGGTCCACCGCATCTGCGGTCCCGCACCTGCAGAAAAATCATCGCAGGTACAAAGGTCACTCATCCGGGCTGGGGCCGCATCTGCGGTTCCACATCTGCGGTCCCCCAGCCGCACCTGCGGTTTCTGTTGCCTTGGTCCCTTTCCAATTCTGCAACTACCCAGCCGCTTCTGCGGCACCGCACCTGCGGTCCCACATCCGCAGGTGCAACTATATCAGGTTCAGTAAACTTCAGAAATTGCCTGACTCCAAATCAAGCCTGTTAAGGCATCCGAAACTCACCCGAGGCCCCCGGGACCTCAACCAAACATACCAACCAATCCTAAAACATCATATAAACTTATTCGAGCCCTCAAATCACATCAAACAACACTAAAACCACGGATCACCCTCCAATCCAAACCTAATGAACTTGAATTTCCAAAGTTCTACAACTGATGTCGAAACAAACCAAACCATGTCTGATTGATCCCAAATTTTGCACACAAGTCATATTCAACACTGCGGACCTACTCCAACTTTCGGAATCGGATTCGGAACCCGATATCAAAAATTACGCTATCGGCCCCAAAACTCCAAAAATGTAACTTTCGCCATTTCAAGCCTAAATAAGCTACGGACCTCCAAAACACAATCCGGACACGCCCTTAAGCCCAAAATCATCCAATGGAGCTAACAAAATCAGCGGAATTCCATTTCGGAGCCGTCTTCACATTGTTCCGACTACGGTCCAAATTCTAAATCTTAAACTCTCTTTTGGGGACTAATTGTCTCAAAACACTCCGAAACTCAACATGAACCATCCCGGCAAATCACAATAGCAGAAAAAGACACGGGGAAAGTAGTTAACAAGGGATCGGAGTATTAATTCTCAAAACGACCGGCCGGGTCATTACATCCTCCCCCTCTTAAAACATTTGTTCGTCCTCGAACGAGCATAGAGACATACCTGAAGTGGTGAAAAGATGAGGATAACGGCTGTGCATATCCTACTCGGTCTCCCAAGTTGCCTCCTCGACCGGCTGACCCCTCCACTGGACCTTTACTGAAGCAATATTCTTTGACCTGAGCATCCTGACCTTTTTTTTCAAAAATGGCTACTGGCTCCTCAACATAAGATAGATCCTTGTCCAATTGGACTGAGCTGAAATCCAATACATGAGTCGGATCACCGTGATACTTCCGGAGCATGGAAACGTGGAATACCAGATGAACTCCTGCTAGGCTGGGAGGCAAGGAAAGCTTATAAGCAACCTCCCCAACACGCCGCAATACCTCAAAAAGACCAATGAACCTCGGGCTCAGCTTGCCCTTCTTCCCGAATCTCATGACGCCCTTCATAGGTGATACCCGAAGCAAGACCCGCTCTCCAACCATAAATGCCAAATCACGAACCTTTCGGTCTACATAACTCTTCTGCCTGGACTGGGCTGTGCGAAGTCTTTCCTAAATCACCTTCACCTTATCCAGGGCATCCTAGACCAAATCTGTACCCAACAATCGGGCCTCGTCCGGCTCAAACCATCCCACCGGGGACCGGCACCGCCTACCATTCAAAGCCTCATACGGTGCCATCTGAATGCTGGATGGTAACTGTTGTTGTAGGCAAACTCGCAAGTGGCAAGAATTGGGCCCATAACCCTCCGAACTTCATCACATAAGCACGGAGCATATCCTCAAGAATTTGAATGGTGCGCTCGGACTGCCCGTCCGTCTGAGGGTGAAAGGTTGTGCACAGCTCCACCCTAGTACCCAACTCCTACTGTACGGCTCTCCAGAACCGTGATGTGAACTGTGTACCTCTGTCTGAAATGATAGATAGTGGAATACTGTGAAGGCGGACGATCTCCCTGATACAAATCTCAACCAATCTCTGTAAAGAGTACGTAGTCAACCGGGAATAAAATAAGCTGACTTGGTCAGCCGATCTACGATCACCCAAATAGCATCGTACTTCCTCAAAGTCCGCGGAAGGCCAAATACAAAGTCCATGGTCATCCGCTCGCACTTCCACTCTGGGATCTCTAACCTCTGAAGCAATCCACCTGATCTCTGATCCTCATATTTAACCTGCTGGCAGTTGAGATACTTGGCCACAAACCCCACTATATCCTTCTTCATCCTCCTCCACCAATAGTTCTACCCCAAATCCTGGTACATCTTTACGGCACCCGGATGAATGAAGTACCGCGAGCTGTAAGCCTCCTCAAGAATCAACTCCCGAAGCCCATCCACATTGACCATACAGATCCGGCCCTGCATCCTCATCACGCCATCATCACCAATAGTCACATCTCTAGCATTACCTCGCCGAACACTGTCCTGAAGAACTAGAAGGTGGGATCATCATACTGGAGCTCCCTGATACGGTCATAAAGAGAAGACCGAGCAACCACACAAGCTAATACCCGGCTATGCTCTAAAATATCCATTCTCACGAACTGACTGGCTAAGGCCTGAACATCCAAGGCTAAGGGCCTCTCAGCTGCCAGAAGATATGCCAAACTCCCCAAACTCTCCGCCCTGCGACTCAAGGCATCGGCCACTATACTGGCCTTCCGCGGGTGGTACAATATAGTGATGTCATGGTCTTTAAGTAGCTCCAACCACCTCCGCTGATGCAAATTAAGGTCCTTCTGCTTGAACAAGTGCTACAAACTCCGGTGATCAGTGTAGATCTCACAAGGAACACCGTACAAATAATGACCCCAGATCTTGAAGGCGTGAACAATAGCTGCTAACTCGAAATCATGAACAGGATAATTCTTCTCATGCACCTTCTCACGCGTAGGCAATCACCCTACCGTCCTGCATCAATACCGCTCCAAGGCCAATCCTCTAGGCATCACAATAGACAGTGTAAGACCCCGAACCTGTAGGCAATACTAATACTAGGGTTGTAGATAAAGCTTTCTTGAGCTTCTGAAAGCTCTCCTCACACTCCTCGGTCCACCTGAACGGAGCACCCTTCTGGGTCAGTCTGGTCATAGGTGCTGCAATAGATGAAATTCCCTCTACAAAGTGACGGTAGTACCCCGCCAACCCAAGGAAACTATGGATCTCCGTAGCTGATGACGGTCTAGGCCAACTTTACACTGCCTCTACCTTCTTTGGATCTACCTTGATCCCATCACAAGACACTACGTGGCCCAAGAATGCCACTGAATCTAGCCAGAACTCACATTTCAAGAACTTCGCATATAATTTCTTTTCTATCAAGGTCTAAAGCACTGTCCTCAGGTGTTGCTCATGATCTTCCCGACTCCGGGAGTACACCAAATTGTCGTCAATAAAGACAATGATGAACGAGTCAAGATATGGTCGGAATACACTGTGCATCAAATGCATAAATGATGTTGGGGCATTGGTCAGTCCAAATGACATGACAAGGAACTCGTAATGACCATACCGAGTCCTGAAAGCAGTCTTTGGGATATCTGGCTCCCGAATCTTCAACTAATGATAACCAGAATGCAAGTCAATCTTAAAAACACTCGAGCACCCTATAACTGATCAAACAAGTCATCAATACGAGGCAAAGGATATCGGTTCTTCACTGTAACCTTCTTCAACTGGCGATAATTAATGCACATACGCATAGAACCATCCTTTTTCTTCACAACCAAGATAGGAGCACCCCAAGGTGATACATTGGGCCGAATAAACCCCTTATCAAGCAATTCCAGTAACTATTCCTTCAACTCCTTCAACTCAGGAGGGGCCATACGATAAGGAGGAATAGAGATGGGCTGAGTGCCCGGTAACAAATCAATACCAAAATCAATATCTTTGTCAGGTATCATGCCCGGAAAATCAGCTGGGAACATATCAGAAAAATCCCGCACTACTGGGACTGAATCAACTGTAGGGGTATCAATACTGACATCTCTCACATATGCTAGATATGCATCACACCCCTTTTCCATCATTCGCTGAGCTTTAAGAAATGAGTTAACTCTACTGGGAGTGTAATCTAAAGTACCCCTCCACTCTACTCGCGGTACACCTAGCATAGCTAGTGTCACGGTCTTGGCATGACAATCAAGAATAGCATAATGGGGCAAAAACTAGTCCATTCCCAATATAACATCAAAATCTACCATGATGAGCAATAATAAATCAGCTCTGGTCTTAAAACCACTAAGAGTAATCAACCACGACCGATAAACGCGGCCCACAATAAGAGAATCTCCCACAGGAGTGGAAACATAAACAGGAGAGCTCAAAGAATCTCGAGATATCCCCAAATGTGGAGAAAAATAAGAACACACATATGAATACGTAGAGTCTGGGTCAAATAATACTGATGCATCGCTATGACATATAGGGACGATACCTGTGACAATTGAGTCTGAAGCGAAGGCCTCTGAACGGGCTGGAAAGGCATAGTATCTGGCCTGGCCTCCCCCTCTAGGGCAACCTCGACCTCCTCGACCTCCACCTCGAGCTGCCTGAGAAGGTGGAGCGGCAGCTGGGGCTTGGAGAATGGCCGGAGGACCCGGTAGAGCATGTGGAGGCTGATACGTCTGTGGAGGTGCACCCCTCCTGGCTCTTGGGCAATCTCTAACCATGTGACGGGTGTCACCACACTCAAAGCAACCCCTAGGAGGACCGGTGGCTGAGACTGACTCGGACCTAAACTACTGGTCTAGCCGGTAATAGCACCTCGAGCAGGAGGCATGCTGGATACTAGCGATGCATAATGGGGCTCCTGAGGTCTAGGACGAGCTGGAACACCACTGGCTGCTGGTAGAGCTGAATGAACATGGAGACTCACAAAGCCCCTACCATAGCGTTTTGCAGGTGCACGGGCTCCTGAATAATGACCAGTCTCTCGAGACCTCTTGGCCTCTCTCTCCTCTCTGTCTCGGGCAAACATGCCCTCCACTCTCTTGGCAATACTCACTGCCTGCTGATAGGTAATCCATCTCCAACTCTCTGGTCATACTGGTCTGGATACTGGGGAGGAGTCCTTCGATGAAGCGACGAACCCTCTCTCTGTCGGTGGCAACCAAAGCCGGTGCATGACGAGCTAAGTTACTGAAACGAACTGCGAACTCCGACACAGTCATAGCACTCTGGCGCAACTGCTCAAATTCTACGCACGAAGCATCCCTGAGGCTTTGGGGGACATACTCATGCAAAAACATCTCTTAAAACTGAGTCCAAGTGAGTGAGGCCGCCTCATCCAGACTACTCTCATAGGCACGCCACCACTGATATGCCGCTCCCCTCATGTGGAAGGCGATGGAAGAAACCCCACTCGTCTCCACAATGCCCATAGTGCAGAGAAAATGATGACACTCCTCAAGAAAACCCAGAGCGTCATCTGAAGCTAGTTCGCTGAAGGTAGGTGGGTGGTACTTCTTGTACCTCTCATGTCTGAGCTGCTCTGCCTCAGAAGCAGCTACCCTGGTCTCATGCTGAACCGGAGCCAATGAGGGCATAGGAATATACTCTAGGGCCTGATCAACCTGGACGCTCTGCTCACGAGTGCGGGCTGCGGGAGTCTCTGCCCCTCCCCCGGCCTGACATGTAGTGGGAGCTATCGGAAGTAGTCCAGCCTGAGCTAAAGTGCTAAACATGCTCATGATATGAGCTAAAGTCTCCTGGAGGGCTGGAGTAGCAATAAGGATCTCCGGTGCCGGCCCTCCAGCTGGAGCTGCTGGGGGCTCCTCTCTCGCAGCTCTCGCAGGTGCTCGGGCTGCACCGCATGGTCGTCCTCTACCCCGACCACGACCTCTGGCGGCTCTAGCAGGGGGCTCGGGTGCCTGGTCGTCGGTCCTCCCGGTACGAGTCCTCACCATCTGTGAGAAAGAATAGAATATAATTTTAGGATTTTTGATATCAATAACTCGCACGACAGGGAAATCAAAGAAGTATGATTATTCTTAACAGTTACATAGCCTCTCGAAGATAAGTACGGACATCTCCGCACCGATCTGCGAGACTCTAATAAACCGGCTTGTGACTCACGGCTCCTATGAACCTAGAACTCTAATACCAACTTGTCACGACCCAATTTAACCCCTCCAAAGATGTCGCGACGGCACTTAGTCTTTACGACTAAGTAAGCCTAATATTACGGACAATTTAAAGAAAACACTACTATAAAAGTTAAAACAGCATATTGTAAATAACAAGGGAAGTGCCTCTCAGCATATACAGAATAATCTCCCAAGACCCAAAATATCGCTAAGTCACAAGCTTCTATAATCTATGTAGCTCTATACAAAAGTTTGAAGATAAACAAAAAGGAAATCTCTAGGAGGGAATAGAGGGGGACTCCGAGAATCTGCGGACGCGAGCAGAAATACCTTGAAGTCTCCTGGAATCAGCAAGCACACACTAACCTCGAGGTTGATTGCTCGTACCTAGATCTGCACACAAAAATATGTGCAAGAAAGGGCATGAGTACACCACAATGGTACCCAGTAAGTGCCAAGCCTAACCTCGGTCAAGTAGTGACGAGGTCAGGTCAGGGCCCTACTGGAGTATATATAATAAATTAAATAGTAAGAGATATAAATAGAGTTTACAGTAAAACAATTAAAGAAATGCACAAATTTTAAGAGTTAAGGGAGCCCTCGGCTAAGAACAAGGTAAACACAACAGGAAACTCTCTCGGGATACCATCCTGTAGGTTCCGAAATGATTATCCAGTACAGGGGGATCTCCCAGAATACGTCCGTAGTCCCAAAATAAATATGCAGTGCCGGGGGATCTCCCGGAATATGCTCGTAGTCCCAAAATAAATGTGCAAGACAGGGGGGATCTCCCGGAATACGTTCGTAGTCCCAAAGTAAATATGAAGCTCAAGATAAAATAATAGGTACGACATCAAATTATACAGTTTAGACTAAACACAAATGAGGGAAAGAGGGGCCTACCTAAGCATGTCGCACAGAAATCAAATAGGCAGTTAAAACACGTAGGCATACTTTCCTAATCTAATCTCAGCAATTAAACATAGTAGTGCAGTCAAATAAGGGAAAATAGTTTATGACTAAGGAGGAAAAACAGGATTATTACAACAATAACCCGTGTACGTACTCGTCATCTCACGTACACGGCACTCACACATCAAATAATACCAAACATCCTAGGGGAAGTTCCCCGACACAAGGTTATACAAGCCACTTACCTCAAATCGCTCAAATTAACCTGATATCACGCTCTTGACACGAGTATCAGACTCCGAATGGTCCAAATCTAATCAAACCAATTGCATAATGTAAATATAACTACAACTAACTAATTTAACTAATGAAATCAAAGCTAGAGTAAGAAAATAGGAAAAATGCCCAAAAATTCTCCCCGAGCCCACGTCCCGGAATCGGGTAAAAGTCAAAAATTATGAACACCCATTCACTCATGAGTTCACTTGTACAAAAATCATCCCAATCCGACGTCAAATTCCTATTCAAAACTCAGATTTTCAGTTGGGGATCTTTTTCCCCCATTTCCAAACTTCCACCCTCAAATTCCTTAATTAAATGAGGAATAAAACAGTAGATTAATGTATTAGGACCAAATTAGAGTTAGAATTCGTTACCCAGTAGTTCTCCTTCAAAATTCCTCAAGAAATCGCCTCCTACCGAGCTCCAAAAGTCCCCAAACTAAAAATGGGATAAAACCCTCGACTTGGGCCTTTTTCTGCCAGAGATCTCGCTTCTGCGAGTGGTCCACCGCATCTGCGGTCCCGCACCTATGGAAAAATCATCGCAGGTGCGAAGGTTACTTATCTGGGCTGGGGCCGCATCTACGGTCACTGGGCCGCATTTGCGGTTCCGCACCTGCGGTTCCTGCTGCCTTGGTCACTTTCCGCTTCTGCAACTACCCAGCCGCTTTTGCGGCACCGCACCTGCAGTCCCACATCTGCAGGTGCGATTGTATTAGGTTCAGCAAACTTCAGAAATTGCCTAAGTCCAAATCAAGCCCGTTAAGGCATCCAAAACTCACCCGAGGCCCCCGGGACCTCAACCAAACATACCAACCAATCCTAAAACATCATACGAACTTAGTCGAGCCCTCAAATCACATCAAACAACGCTAAAACCACGAATCACCCTCCAATCCAACGCTAAAAACACAAGTCATATTCAACACTACGGACCTACTCCAACTTCCGGAATCGGACTCCAACCCCGATATCAAAAATTCCACTATCGGTCCGAAACTCCAAAAATTTAACTTTTGCCATTTCAAGCCTAAATAAGCTACAGACCTCCAAAACACAATCCGGACACGTCCCTAAGCTCGAAATCACCTAATGGAGCTAACAAAATTGACAAAATTCCATTCCGGATCCGCCTTCACATTGGTTCGACTACGGTCCAAATTCTAAGATGTAAACTCTATTAGGGGACTAATTGTTCCAAAACACTCAGAAACTCAACACGAACCATCCCGGCAAATCACAATAGCAGAAAAAGACACGGGGAAAGCAGTTAACAGGGGATCAGGGTAATTCTCAAAATGACCGGCCGAGTCGTTACACCAACCTTACCTCAACCCAAGTGAACCCCTCACTCAGCATTCGCACCTCGTCGGCATTAATATCGGAGCCAGTTTCATAGCCATTCTCGGCAGCACCCTTATCCCTCCCTCAGCTGACAAAGGAACGTCGACCGGTCTCGAGGACGACGGCTCATCTCGAAGCATAGTACCCGCAACTTCCCCAAACGACCCACCAATTCCAATTTCGTCATCAGGTAAAGGTATGACCTCTACGGTCCCCGCTGACGGCAGGAGCTCAGACGACGGGTTTGCATCACCTTCAAATGCGGCAGTGGTCAACTCACGATCACCCTGCGTAGAGTCTACCGCTCGATTACTCCATCTCTAACGTCCACCGACCTCCTTTTGCGAGGAAACAAATCATCATCGCTCGGTGATGAGTCTTCATCAATTAGATGAAGCACGGGAGAGGTCGAAGTCGCTGGCACTGATGTCGTCGATGAACGAGCCGACCTAACCGACACTCGGGAAGGAACAGAAGTGTAGGGTCGGTCAGACCTGGCCATGGTCACAGCAGGAGCGGACTCTGTTGTAGTGGTTTTCTGGCGAAACGAAGGAGCAAGGGCCCTCGGCCTCCTCAAGGATCCTTGGGCTAAAAGCAAAGGAGAAAAAAGTTAGGAGGTCGACCCCCACAAAACGGTTAAGAACAAGCGACTAGAAAGCTACAACAATAAAGATTTAAAACGGGTACTCACCCGATTATAGAAGGCATGGGCCCGAACTTTTTAAGAAAGGACGGCCATTCGCGGATCCCCACTGTATGAGGGAGAACCTAGCTGACCTAATCGTGGATGCCCTCGACCAAAGGCAGAGGCGCGGCCTCGACTACACAGAAAGGAGATGAGATATCAACATAATGAAAATTAGAGGAAATTAGAGATAACGCATATACCAAAAAGAAGAGAAAGAGGGAAGCAGACACTTACGAGCCTAGTTCCAACTGGGGAGGATATAATTCCCACTGGAGATATGTTTTTTCTTGAATTCGACCCACAAACCACGTTTTCATTTCAAGATCTTGATCTTGGTCGGTTGGTTCTTTGTTAACTCGAAGAATCACATCAATTTGGTATCGGAGCAGCAGATGGTGAAGCTAATATGCAAGCAAGAAAAGGTCGTTGGGTTCAAGAAGGTGAAGGAAGAGCAGCCGATCATGACATGGAGATGGAAGAGATGAGAAGGACAATAGAATAGCTACAGAGGCAACTCCAACACTACAAAAGTCAAGAACGACGTAGAAGACCCAAGGAAGAAGATGAAGGGGACTCTGATATTAACCCCTTTCATATGGCTGATGGAGATAACTCTAGTGAAAATTCAGATCCTCCTAGGAGACAACGAGACGATGAATCTGATCTCCCAAGGAGAAGGAGGAACCTTACTTGGGAGAAAAGGGACGATGTAAAGGTTGATGTTCCTGATTTTGATGGAAAAACACAAGAGGATGTGTTTATGGAGTGGTTATTAACCGTAGAATGAATTTTTTAGTTTAAGATTATTCTGAGGAGCAAAAGGTTAAGATCGCTGCCATCAAGTTTAAGGGATACGCTTCACTTTGGTGGGACAATTTGAAGCGAGAAAGAGAAAGAGAAGGTTATGGTAAGATTCGAACTTGGGAGAAGATGAAGAGAGAACTTCGAAGACGTTTTCTTCCAGATACGTACAAACAAGAAAATTATCTTAAATTTCAAAACTTTCACCAAGGAGACCAGACTGTGGAAGACTATACACGAGAGTTTGAATACCTCATGATTAAGTGTGATACCCGAGAACCTGAGGAACAGACTATAGCAAGATATATTGGTGGACTAAGGCGTGCCATCTCCGATGTTATTTGCCTACAACCTTATTGGACATTCAATGATGTACGAAAGCTTGCCATCAATATCAAACAACAACAAAAAGAGCCAAAGAAATTATACTCCAAGAAGAACTACCCCAACCAGGAGAGTACTGGTAGTGGTAGTGGTGGGAATTCCAAGGCCATTTATAGAGGTAATTCTTCTAATTCATCTTCAAAGGGTGATGAAAAGAAACCTCAGGGGGATATGACTAGGAGAAGATGTTTTAAGTGCCAAGGTTTTAGGCATGTGCAAGCTGATTGTCCCAACCGAAAGGTTGTTATGTTGGTTGATGAAGAAGATGATTCCAATCATGAAGACAACCAGCCAGTTGAGGAAGTTAATAAGGAAGATGAGGATGCCTATGTAGAACCTGATGAAGGTGATATGCTTTTTATTCAGAGGATCTTACATGCTAAACATGAAGATGAAGAATCATCGTAACGAGAGGCCCTTTTCCACACGTGTTGTACATCACATGGCAAGGTATGTTCAGTGATTATCGATGGTGGAAGTTGTGCTAATGCTATTTCGGAAGAGATGGTGACTAAATTGGGTTTGGAGACTGAGGTACACCCCAAACATTACAAAGTCGGGTGGCTGCAATATGGTGGAGGTATGAAAGTCGCTAAAAGATGCTTGGTCTCTATTTCTATTAGTAAGATCTACAAAGACCAAATTTGGTGTGATGTGGTAAAGATGGATGCTTTCTATTTATTACTTGAAAGACAATGGCAATATGATAAACGTGATTTTCATAATGGATACTGTCACGACCCACAATCCACTAAGGGTCGTGATGGCGCCGGACACCATTGTCAGGCAAGCCAACACCAATTTACTTGAAATTTCTTGTTTTAATATTTTCGAAATCGTTTCTTTTATACATTAAACAATAAGTAATGAGTTTCACTGAATAGGTATTGATGTCTTTAATGAACTCAATATTAAATAATCCCCTAATCATCCCAGAACCCGTTGTCACAAGTGCATGAGCTATCTTTACGAAACAATATAATACAACAACTGTTCGGAATACAAATAGGACAGAAAGTAAATATGGAAATCTAAAAGAGACTCTGCTGACTGCGGGTCGTCTCGAGAAGTGCAGCTCACCTAAGTCTTCGTATCAACCATGCTGCTACACCCACTAGGCCGCTAGAGATGCATGTGTCTGTGCAACAAAAATGCACATCAAGTGTAGCTTGAGTACGAAAACAACGTGTCCTAAGTAAGTATCCCGCCTAATCTCGAAGAAGTAGAGACGAGAGGTCGACTTCGACACTTACAGTGGTCCAATAATGATACATCAATAATATAACAATTCGAGGATTTATATATACAAGATTGTAATTCAATAGAGTGAAGCAAGTAAATAATTCTTTCTTTATATGAAATTCCCAAAATTCCTTTTTCATCATTTATACATATAATCTCTGTCACACCTCCTTTTTCACTACACCCCCCGGAAGAGGTATAATAAAGGGAGTTTTTCCAATTAAAGGACAATCGAAACGGGATTATTTATTTAAGAATTCAGAGTTGCCACTTGGGAGATTTATGGTGTCCCAAGTCACCGGTTCAAATCCCGAATCGAGGAAAAGGTTGACTCTGTATTACAGTCTGCGAACCAGAAATCCGGGTAAGGAATTCTGTTAACCCGGGAGAAGGTGTTAGGCATTCCCGAGTTCCGTGGTTCTAGCACGGTCGCTCAACTGTTATAATTGGCCTAATTATCTGACTTTAAACATTTTTGAACCTATGTGCAATTTAGCTTTTTAACCGCTTTTATTTAATTTTTAGGAAGATTTCAACGTTATGCAAAACACGTCTTTGGATCACGCCACATGAAATGCACCCACGATCCGCGACATATTTTATTTAACGTTGTTAGGATTTGGATTTGGGTCACATGAAATGCACACCCGAGTTTAGGAAGGTAATATTATTAAAATAACGCGCCTAAAGCAACCACGCGTTTTTAACTTTGCGAGGGCCATGGAAAATTTGCTAAATGGCGCGTCTTGAATTCTACGGATTAAGTCAAAACTAATTAAAATGAGGGCCACGCAATTGTCATTTTTGTTTGGTATGGCACACCTCGAATTATTCTAACCAAGGGTTGCTAGATTAAATTACAAGGGCCATAAATTGTACAATTTGGCTAGTACAGCATACCTCGATTTAACTTAAAAAAGGGAATTAGCTAACTTAAATGGCCCGGAGAATTTACATTTGCTAATGCAAAAATTTCAAACTCAACATTCAGCACTCGTATGTTAGCAGTTCATGACACCAAATTGAACTAAAGAAAAACAAGTATATTGTCTTTGTCAACAGTGGAAAGAAACCCAAGCAGGCTTAAACGTGAAGCCCAAACAAGCACGCAAGCGTAACTGGGCCAAGACTATAACCAAGTCCCAACGTTTCAGGCATTGGTCGCCGCAGGAGGGCCGTGTTGAAAACTTAAACTTTGGGCAACCCATTTATTAACGAATTGTGCAGATTATTTAATCATTTCTAAATCCTCCATTTGAAATTCCAATAACAAAAACAGCTTCAAAATTTCAAACAAAGTTCATTCATCTGATGGATCCCGGTTTCATGCTTAGCCTAAACAAAACTATGTGATTTATACTTGCCGTGGAAATCCAATGTAAAGAGGCAATCAAACTTTGAGAATTCTATGAGACGAACTCAGGTTTCATTCAAGATCTGATTAAACTCCAAGGTGTTCATGTGTGAAGAATAACAGGATTGCATGAGAAAAACTAAAACATTAAACTACACTTCAAATCAGCTGCAAGGAAAACTACAGAGCAGTTAAAGAGCGATAAAACTAAACTAAAACTGACGAAACTCCAACATGAGTGAACTAAACTAGTAAGCATATAACCTGTAGCCACAAATACTTTTCAAAAACCAGCCAACCTCATCAAGGAACTTAGTAGCCACCATATCCACTTATACATGCCAAAATAGAATGAAAATCCCAGTTTCAGTCATAGTTGAATAAAGTCTCAGTCTCAGAACAAACAGATGCTACAAACAATTATACTTAAGCAATCGGGTTGGCATGGACAATAAACCAATGTTCAATAAGATGATATAGCTAATAAACAACAAGGGATCAGCCCTTTTCAACTTCTCCAACTCGAATCAAATAACTCAGACCAAGCTTAGCCCAAAAACTTCATTTCTATTCATAAGGTGAAGAGATGTACCTGGAAATTACAAAAGGGAGAAGAGGTGAAAGCAATGAACAGCAACAGCAGACCAGCAATGAGATAATATCAATAGAAATCGACT
>NW_017670522.1:36086-60861 GCF_001879085.1 Nicotiana attenuata
TTTTGTTTTGAATTTGTGGGAGTAATTCATATAGGGCAAAAATCATGTGCTCACAGCTGCCCCTCTTTGCTCGGAAACACGAAGAGTTTTCGTGCAAAGATAAAGTGAGCGGATACGAGCGATTTTTGCCCGTTTGAATACTCTGTGGGAAGCATTTTTGAAAGATTTGACCGCACCCTGCTTCCGAGGTTGCCTACATATCCTCGGCTAAAAAGGAATCAGGTCAGTGTAGTTCAGGAATGTTTGGCAGCTGGGACTACCATGAAGCTGTGATTTCACTGTTGTTGCTGCTGCTGCTACTGCTTACTGAACCCCCTTATTACACCATGTCAAAATAAAAAGAAGCTAGACTAGACTATGATCTATGCATTACAAAAATCCTATCTATATCTTCAAGCTTGTTCTTGTGGTTCTTGTTGCCTTGTTGACTTGTATTCTCCCGGTGAAATCCCTTTGTTGCCGACTTGAATTGTACTTTGAGATGCTTTCCCTTTCTCCAGGTGGACGCCTGACTGCTGAACTTGAACTGTACTTTGAGATGCTTTCCCTTTTTCCAGGTGGACGCCTGATTGCTAAACTTGAATTGTATTCCCGTGCTCTCCAGGTGGGCTCCTGACTGCTGAATCAGATTTGTATTCCCGTGCTCTCCAGGTGGGCTCCTGACTGCTGAACTTGAAATGTATTCCCATGCTCTCCAGGCGGGCTCCTGACTGCTGAACTCGAAATGTATTCCCATGCTCTCCAGGCGGGCTCCTGACTGCTAAACTTGAAATGTATTCCCATGCTCTCCAGGCGGGCTCCTGATTGCTGAACTCGAAATGTATTCCCCTGCTCTCCAGGCGGGCTCCTGATTTCTAAACTTGAAATGTATTCCCATGCTCTCCAGGCGGGAACCTGACTGCTAAACTTGAAATGTATTCCCATGCTCTCCAGGCGGGCTCCTGATTGCTGAATTCGAAATGCATTCCCATGCTCTCCAGGCGGGCTCCTGATTGCTAAACTCGAACTGCTTCTCCTTGTTCTCCAAGTGGGTACCTGATTTCAACAAAAATAGACAAAACAAAGAAAATTTTCTGCCCCAGTTTGGTAGCCGGGCTCATATGTGAGTGTTAAACTAAATCATATTACCAAATACTACTATGAATTTGAAAGCTAGATCCCATTATCCAGGAGGGTCCCTAAAACTCCTAGTTAAATGACAATTTTAAAGCTAAATCATATCTTCTGAAGGTATGTCTTATACTAAGTCTTGTTATCCAAGAAAGTTTTAAAACTACATCCCATTATCCAGGAGGGTCCTAAAAATCAAAAATCAAGTCTTATCTTAAGAGTGAAAATTTTACGGCTAAATTATATTACCCTACAACAGAACTTACGCTAAATCTTGTTATCCAATGGAAATCTTAAAGCTAGGTCCCATTATTCAGGAGGGCCCTGAAAACTCCTAATTGAATCCTATCTCAAACATGCAAACATTGAAACCATCTTATATTCCTTGGGGTACATTTATGCTAGATTTTACTACTCATGATTATTTTGATTTTTAAACTAGGTCCCATTTTCCAGGAGGGTCCTGAAAATTTACTGTCAAACCTGTTTGGTGCTTGCCTTTCCTTGCGGAGGGTTTCTCCGAAACAAACGAGAATTTCTGCCCCTATTTCACATCAAAGAATAATCTTGTCAGTTTAAAAATATGGTGGTTGGTTTGTGGCCTTGACTTTGAGGGCGATTGCTCCTTCACTTCCCATGATAACTGATTTCCACTCGAAGACCTTGCTTGTTTATTGACTAACCACTTTCTCTGTCGTCCTTATCACAGAAAATACCCCTTCTCCGTTCAGACCCAATTCCCTCTATCTGTTGCATTGCTCATGAACTGACATTTACCAACCTTTGTGTTTCACCGAAAATACCTTTGATCCGTCCACCTAACACCCTCCATCTGTTGCATTGTGCTCTTGCGTTGACATGTACTGCACCTTTGTGTTTCCCATGAATTCCAAAGCACGTCAATTGCCATCCACTTAGTGCGCATGCTGTTCTTTCCTGACTTAAATCACTGGCCTTGGCATTGAGGCCTATTGTTCCATCACTTGTCATGATAACTTTGATTTCTGCTTGGAAGACCTCGCTTTTCACTAGCTAACCACTTTCTTTGTTAACCTCATCGCAGAGAATACCTTTGACCCGTTCACCCAACATCCTCTATCCGTTGCATTGTTCACGAATTGATATATACCAAACCTTTGTATTTCACATGGATCCCAAAGCATGTTGATCGTTACCAACTCAGTGCACTTGTTGTTCTTTCCTGACTTATGACACTGTGATGTGCTAGCCAGATCTCGTTTTGTGTAATTAGAAAGCTGGTGGCAGATTTTGAAGTCATTTCTCACTTGTTCTGACCAAACAGACTCAGGGAGAGGAAGTAAACAAGACAAAAGGAACAGAGTAAAGGACAATGGAAAGAGATGATTCCTAACAAGAAAGCTTCAAAGTAGAAACCTATCAGATGTGGATACCAACTCTAATGACCATGACATGCACATGTGGATATTCTGTCAAGCAAGTCTGATGTTCAACTCTTGTTATACCCCCAAACCGTGAAACTGGGCTTCGATGCTCCGTCGTTAGTCATCTTTCATAATCTCCGTCTGGTGATTTCCCATATGATTCTCAATCCTTATTCGACTTGTAGTGCCCGAAGGGTTTTCACCATCAAGCCTCTCTCATTTTGTTCTTTCTCTTAACTTACAGTCGCCTCAAGGTGCCCGTGAAGGTATTCACCCATAAGACTCTCTCATTTTTGATTTCTCTCAGCTCCCGTCGCCTTACGGTGCCCGTGAGGGTTTTCACCAATAAGACTCTCTCATTTTCATTATTTTTCCTGCTTGGACCGGAATGTTGCCCCTGACATGAATCACCTCTACTTGCTCGACTTGGCATCTCTCGAAGACTGATCAGAAGGTCTTTCTTTGGACCATAACGTGGGCTTTTGGATAGGGTTAGAAAGAAAGGGTATCAAAGGCTCAAAACAACTCAAATGGGTTCAAAACTACAACTTTCGGAATCAGATTTCTTACAACGACCACAACTTCTGCCCCAGTTTCTTGCTTGGGGACTTTTGAATTTTTATTTTGATGGGACCGAACCGTGAGGCTGCCTACGTATCCTTAAAAGGAATCAGGTCGAACGTAGTTCATGTCATAGGAATTACTTTGTTTGTTGTGATCTTTCTTTTCCTTTTCTTTCTCCTCTTTTCCTCTTTTTGTTTTTCTTTTGTTGTTTTTCTTCTCTTTTTCTCTTTTTTTTTCTTTCTCTTTTCATTCTTTCTTTCTCTTTTCATTCTTTTCTTTCTCTTTTCTCTTTTTCCTTTACTTATCTTTTGCGCTTGCATTTCTGAACTTTGCTACTGATTCCAAAAGAGGGGTATGAAAGAAAATAAATAAGGCTCAAAGGGATAACAAAGGATAAAGTGTTTAGATAGCAGAACAAAATGCCTTCGTCATTCCAATATTCAAAACATGCCAAGTACAAACAACACAATTAAACAAACCAAGGAAAACATTCGTAACATCTTTTGATTGTACCAGACTTGATAACCATATCCACACATCCGCCTTCTACATTTGTCAATTTTAAAGCACCGTTAGATAACACTCTTCATTACCACGGACGGCCCCTGCCAATTTGGGGCAAACCTGTCGTTAGCTTCAAACCGATGCAGCATAATGTCCCCTCCAGTCAAGAATTGGGGCCTCACAATCACTAGCCAATATGCTTTTCTCTCATGCCTTTCTTCGTTCATGGTTCGATATTCTGGTGTCCTAGGCGTAGAGGAACCATACCAATCCATCCCGAACTTGGTGTTTAAACTCTATTGCGGTGACGATACTGTTGGGGAGGTCAATAGTGTTGCTTTATGTTCTATCTGCCCTAGTTTCTCATGGTTCGGGCTTCAAATGATCTCAAAGTGTCCAAATCTGTTCTTATTTCCCTCAAGTGCCCCTATCATCTTCAAAATTATTTCATTGCTTCATGACTAAACTAACTTTGGATCCCAGGCTGAGAATTACGCATGCATGTCATGTCACTAGAGCCAACAGGAATAGAAATGTAAAAGAAAAGAGAACTAAACAAAAATGACTAGGAATAACAGAAAGTAGAAAATTGCATTAGACAGACAGTGAAAGGGTTTGAACAAAACAAGCAAACTAAACTGGGGTCAAAAACCTGGAACAAAACTAGGTAACACTAAATGAGTTTCTACGACTAAAGGAACTAGGCAAAATAAAAGGATAGAAGGGTTTGAGTCACAAGACAATATCCGGATTACAACCCTGAAATAACCCGGACAACAGAAATGACAACAAAATAAACCACCAAAACTCCACTCCGGCTGACCAAGAAATGGAGCGTCTTTCCAATTACCAAGCACGGCATCTTAGCCACTGAGTTTCGCATCAATATTGCCAAGACCATTATCAACTTTAATCAACAAGTTCCCAAGAGGATTCGCATGCTCCCTGCCACTGTCATTGACCACAACTACCCCTTCTTGAATCATTGTTTCTATTTCCCTTTTCAAAAGAGCGATAGTCTTCAATGCTATGCCCCTGGACATTAGAGTGGTACATGCATCGAACAGCAGGATCAAAGCCTTTCGCATATGGGTCTGGAGTATAGCCGAGGAGCGGCTCAATCAGGCCAGAATGCTTTAACTTTTCAAACAAACTTGTGTAGGATTCTCCGATGGGCGTGAAATTATCTTTTTTCCTTTGTTTCCTTCCATGCCTCAGTTTTCTAGGATTGTTGGATGCTTGAAAATGCTGTGAAGGCACACGTGAATTTTGGGATGCTGGTGCTCGCCTTAGGGAGTGACCCGGTGGTTGGACAGATGGCCGGATGTTGTTCGGCGGATAATACTGGGGTGGCTTATGTGGAGTTTGGGGATGTTCACGGGGTCGGTATTGAGGCTGAAAGCGTTTAGCAAGAACGACCACCGGACCCTGTCGTTGACGGAGGGAGTGACCTAGTGGTTGGACATATGACCGGTCATTGTTCGGAGGATAATGCTGAGGTGGATTATGTGGGTCTCGGGGATAGGTTTGGGGTTGTAGTTGAGGCTGAAGACGTTTGGCAAGAACGACCCCTGGACCCTGTCGTCGGCGGGGCTCAGCGATATCTTTTCTATCAATGGGAGGACCATCCCGAGCAACTTGTTGGTTCCATCTAGGCCAAAAATCCTTAAAGCTTTCCTTGGGTTTCTTTTCCATCTGAGATAGGGAGGAGCAGTCTGGGACAATGTCTATATTGCACTGAAAGCGTCGCACAAAATCTTGAGCCATGTCGCCCAATGTATGCCACTTCCCGACATCTTGACAATTATGTCATTCCAAAGCTGCCCCAGTCAGGCTCTACCTGAAATACGCCAATAGCAACTCATCTTTCCCGCCAACATTTCTCATTTCACTGCAATAACCCCTCAGGTGGGCTACTGGATCTCCCCGCCCATCATACAAATTAACTTTGGCATCTTAAACCCTTTCAGCTTTCGTGGATATCTCATCTTGCTCCACTGTCTTAGAAGGCTTTGTAGTCTCACCGGGAGGCTCAAAATGAGGAGCGTGAGAGTATGGACCCGAGACCTTAAAAATTGGTTTTGGAGCATAGTGTTGGGCATCGGGGACTGATGGTGGAGGACGCCCACTAATCCAAGCTTGGTATATTTCGGCCATCTGTCTTTTCAACCTCAAGACCTCTTCTTTCAACTCAGATTCTGTTTCAACAATTCCCTTAAACGGATCAACAACCCCTGTGTCTAAGTCTTTGCTAGCCATGGCTACCTTGCTGTTTGACCTTGTGTTATATGGATGAGTTACTTAAAAACCACAAACCAACCACCCTTCTGCTCAATGAAGATAACAAAAGGAACAAAATGGGGTCATCCTGTTAGCATTAGGGCATTTAACAGCTACAAATATCACATTGCGTGCAATGCACCTAGCAACAATTAATGGATCTAGAATGACTTTGAGGGTCATAAGGTCACTTGGCATCATCCCAATTTGTCCATTTGAATCTCTCTTTTCTTTGCTTTTCTAGCACTTGCTTGCTCATTTTCCTTCCTCGTTTTTTTTCCTCTTCTAATTATCGCCCTTTTCTTTCCTCTCATTTCACACATCTCATAATTTCACCTTTTTTTTTCTTTTTTCTTCTTTTTTTTCTTCTTCTTTTAATAAATAAATAAAATGATTCGATCGAACCTTACGTAGGTTGCCTACGTATCATGACCCCGCATGAATCAGATCTTTGCGTAGTTCCGGAAGGTCGGGAATAAAGGAAACAAACTGACATTCTTTTTTTTCTTTTTTCTTTTTTTACCTTAATGACTACTCTGATGAGAAAAGAGAAATAAAAGAAGCAAATTTTTTTTTTTTGAATTTTCTAGAATGTTCTATAACCTATTCCAAAATCAAGCTTAACGAGCATATATATATTTTTTTTCTTTTTTTCTTTTTGAAACAAACACTCTACGGGAAATTATTAAGGAAAAACCCTAGAAAAGAAAAAATAAATTGATTCTTTTTTTGTTTTTAGGAAGAAAAGCTAAAGAATAAACCACAGAAAAATATTTTGAATTTTCATTTGATATCCTGACGCAAGATTTCGAAACAAGCAATGAAAAAGATGAAACAAAATATTTTTGGATTTCAATTTTGATTGCCTAAAGAAGAAATTCTAATGATAAACAAAGATAAAGTATATTTTTCTATGTACAATATCCTAAAGTTCTAATGAAAATAAAAAGAATTTTTTTTTTTCATTTTTCACTAATTTCCCAAAGAAACACCTCAAAAGAATTTTTTTTTTGAATTTTGGAATTAATACCTTAAAAAAAACCTTTTAAAGAGGTACTAAAAGAAAATTCTCTTCTTTTGAATTTTTAGTCCTAATATACTAAAGATAAAAATAATTTTTTTTAAATTTCTAGATACTAATTTCCTAAAATAAAACAACCTCAAACTTTCTTTTTTTTTTTTTTTTTCTCTTGATTTCTAGTAGTAGTATTTCTAAAGAAAATTCTAACGGAAATATAAAAACACAAAATATCTTTTTTTGGATTTTTGAGTTACACCACACCTTTTCAAATACAAAATAAAAAGTACAATAACAAAAAACTTGACATTACTGTACAAAACTAGAAAGTAAAATATGACATAAAAAAAACATACTCAAAAAATAAAATAAAAAATAAAAATAAAAATAAATCTCCTTAAGCAACTCCTGAATGCAGTGGTCCTGGGGTATCTGTCCTGCTCAAACTCCGGTAAGTGGATCCACACCTGTATGAAAAAACTTAAACCAACACTATGTGAGACAATAACATTCCCTACTAGACACATGCAAGACATGGCTGCGATTACTTTTTCTAAAATTAACCTATGTGGCTAAAAATGCAAGATTTGGCTAAGACCCCGCGAAGCCAAGAACCTAAGATTTATTAGGAAGACCGGACCCTATGTGGGTTGCCTATGTATCACGCCTCGAAAGACGAGAATCAGGTATGCGTAGTTCGGGCAGATTGGATACGGTCGAGAATTAATTAAAAAAATAACTAATTTAGAGAAAATATATTTTTTTTGTCTTTTCCTTGAAAATGATGAAACATGCAAAATCTTTTTGGATTTTCTTTTTTTCTTTTTTTTTTTAAATTTTTGATTTTCCGAAAATGATAAAAAAATTCAAAATCTTTTTCCAAGCTCTTTTTTCTTTGGCCTCACTCGCTTTATCTTCACACTTCACCCTCTCTTTTNGACGATTATGTCATTCCAAAGCTGCCCCAGTCAGGCTCTACCTGAAATACGCCAATAGCAACTCATCTTTCCCGCCAACATTTCTCATTTCACTGCATAACCCCTCAGGTGGGCTACTGGATCTCCCCGCCCATCATACAAATTAACTTTGGCATCTTAAACCCTTTCAGCTTTCGTGGATATCTCATCTTGCTCCACTGTCTTAGAAGGCTTTGTAGTCTCACCGGGAGGCTCAAAATGAGGAGCGTGAGAGTATGGACCCGAGACCTTAAAAATTGGTTTTGGAGCATAGTGTTGGGCATCGGGGACTGATGGTGGAGGACGCCCACTAATCCAAGCTTGGTATATTTCGGCCATCTGTCTTTTCAACCTCAAGACCTCTTCTTTCAACTCAGATTCTGTTTCAACAATTCCCTTAAACGGATCAACAACCCCTGTGTCTAAGTCTTTGCTAGCCATGGCTACCTTGCTCTTTGACCTTGTGTTATATGGATGAGTTACTTAAAAACCACAAACCAACCACCCTTCCGGTCAATGAAGATAACAAAAGGAACAAAATGGGGTCATCCTGTTAGCATTAGGGCATTTAACAGTTATAAATATCACATTGCGTGCAATGCACCTAGCAACAATTAATGGATCTAGAATGACTTCGAGGGACATAAGGTCACTTGGCATCATCCCAATTTGTCCATTTGAATCTCTCTTTTCTTTGCTTTTCTAGCACTTGCTTGCTCATTTTCCTTCCTCTTTTTTTCCTCTTCTAATTATCTCCCTTTTCTTTCCTCTCATTTCACACATCCCATAATTTCACCCTCTTTTTTTTCTTTTTTTTTCTCTTCTTTTAATAAATAAATAAAATAATTTGATCGAACCCTATGTAGGTTGCCTACGTATCATGACGCCGCATGAATTAGATCTTTGCGTAGTTCTGGAAGATTAGGAATAAAGGAAACAAACTGACGTTCTCATTTTCTTTTTCTTTTCCTTTATTTTTTTTCTTCTTTTTACCTTAATGACTACTCTGATAAGAAAAGAGAAACAAAAGAAGCAAATCCTTTTTTTGAATTTTCTAGACTGAATGTTCTATAACCTATTCTAAACTCAAGCTTAATGGATTTCTTTTTCCTTTTGACACAAATTCTCTATTAAGGCAAAATCCCTGAAGAGAAAAATATTTTTTTGACCTTTTTTTTTAGGAAGGAAATCATGTTGTTTTCTTTTCTTTTATGTACAATGTCCTAAAGTTCTAATGAAAGTAAAAGGATTTTTTCTTTTCATTTTTCATTAGTTTCCCAAAGAAGAACCTCAAAAGAAAATCTTTTTGGATTTTTGAAATTAATACATTAAAGAAAACTCTTTAAAGAGGTACTAAAAGAAAATTCTCTCTTTTTTTTTTTTGAATTTTTAGTCTTAATATACTAAAGGAAATATAAAAATAATTTTTATTTTGGCATTAATTGCCTAAAGGAAAAACCACCTCAAAGGAATTTTTTTTCTTTTCTAGAATTAGTATTCTAAAGATAACCTATAACGAAAATATAAAAACGCAAAATTTCTCTCTTTTTTTCTTTTATTTTGGATTTTTTGACTTGTAACACATCTCCAAATACAAATAAGAAATACAATAACAAACGACTAGGCAAACTCAACTAGACTATTACAAACTCTGACATCACCTAAAAGACTGAATGCCACTATAAAGGACTAAAACATGAACAATTGACTCAAAAACATAAAATGGCTCCTCGAGCAGCTCCTGAATGCAGTGATCCTGGGTGTATGTCGTGCTCAAACTCCGATAAGTAAATCCACACCTGTATGAGAAAACTTAAACCAACACCATGTGAGACAATAACATTCCCTACTAGACACATGCAAGACATGATTGAGGCTATTTTTGCAAAATGGCTTATTTGGCCAAAAGATGGCTAGAAGTGCAAAATTTGGCTAAGACCCCGCAAAGCCAAGAACCTAACATTTAATAGGAAGACCAGACCCTATGTGGGTTGCCTACGTATCACGCCCCGAAAGACGAGAATCAGGTATGCGTAGTTCGGGCAGATTGGATACAGGCGAGAATTAAAAAAAATAACTAATTTAGAGAAAACATATTTTTTGTCTTTTCCTTGAAAATGATGAAACATGCAAACTCTTTTTGGATTTTCTTTTTTCTTTTTCTTTTTCTTTTTCTTTTTCTTTTTTTTATTTTTGGTTTTCGAAAAATGATGAAAAAGTGCAAAAAAAAAAAATTTGAATTTTCAAGCTCTTTTTTTTCCTTAACAAAAATGTGACAGAAAACATAATTGGGCCCCACTCGCTTTATTTTCACACTTCATCCTCTTTTTTTTTCCTTTTTTTTCCTTTTTTTTCTTTTTTTTTTATTTTTTTCATTTGCCCCCAACTTTCATTGGTCTGCCAAACGACCCTTTTAACCTTGAAGAAATGCAACATGTAGCACATAGGATGCATCAAGATGGTCTGTTATTTTGGGTACACCTGTCCTAGACGGACCCAACCCCTGTGTTGAGTCCCCTAAGTCAAATCCACGTGATGAAACAAACGCTCCTACTAGGGATCCGGCATGAGGCTGAGTTATTCTAGGTTTAAAACCTGGGTATATTGTTCTAGACTTGTGTACCCTAGCGGACAACTCGAGTCGAGGGGGGGATACGTACCGGGAACCAAAAGGCCATCCAGCTTAGTAACTTGTCCGAGCCTCTTTCTTATTTCAAGGTATGACACTAACAGTCACGGCCAGCGTGCACATCCCCGAAGATGAGAATAGAAGGGTTTCGTAGCAGTTTATATACAGTTCAGATAATATCAAAGCGGTAAAAGCAACATTTAGCAAATTAGGCCCAAACATGCAATAAAATCAGATAATAAACAACGCCAACTACAACAATTATTCTAAGCTCGAATTCTTGAACCCTGAACCAGAAGTTCTGGGTTCTAGTCCCCAGCAGAGTCGCCAGAGCTGTCACACCTCCTTTTTCATATACCCCCCGGAAGAGGTATAATAAAGGGAGTTGTTTCAGTTAAAGGACAATCGAAATGGGATTATTTATTTAAGAATTCGGAGTCGCCACTTGGGAGATTTATGGTGTCCCAAGTCACCGGTTCAAATCCCGAATCGAGGAAAAGGTTGACTCTGTATTACAGTCTGCGAACCAGAAATCCGGGTAAGGAATTCTGTTAACTCGGGAGAAGGTGTTAGGCATTCCCGAGTTCCGTGGTTCTAGCACGGTCTCTCAACTGTTATAATTGGCCTAATTATCTGATTTTAAACATTTTTGAACCTATGTGCAATTTAGCTTTTTAACCGCTTTTATTTAATTTTTAGGAAGATTTCAACGTTATACAAAACATGTCTTTGGATCACGCCACATGAAATGCACCCGCGATCCGCGACATATTTTATTTAACGTTGTTAGGATTTGGATTTGGGTCACATGAAATGCACACCCGAGTTTAGGAAGGTAATATTATTAAAATAACGCGCCTAAAGCAACCACGCGTTTTTAACTTTGCGAGGGCCATGGAAAATTTGCTAAATGGCGCGTCTTGAATTCTACGGATTAAGTCGAAACTAATTAAAATGAGGGCCACGCAATTGTCATTTTTGTTTGGCATGGCACACCTCGAATTATTCTAACCAAGGGTTGCTAGATTAAATTACAAGGGCCATAAATTGTACAATTTGGCTAGTATGGCATACCTCGATTTAACTTACAAAAAGGGAATTAGCTAACTTAAATGGCCCGGGGAATTTACATTTGCTAATGCAAAAATTTCAAACTCAACATTCATCACTCGAATGTTAGCAGTTCATGACACCAAATTGAACTAAAGAAAAACAAGTATATTGTCTTTGTCAACAGTGGAAAGAAACCCAAGCAGGCTTAAACGTGAAGCCCAAACAAGCACGCAACAGAAGGAATTCAGCGTAACTGGGCCAACACTATAACCCAGTCCCAACGTTTCAGGCGTTGGTCGCCGCAGGAGGGCCGTGTTGAAAACTTAAACTTTGGGCAACCCATTTATTAAAGAATTGTGCAGATTATTTCATCATTTCTAAATCCTCCATTTGAAATTCCAATAACAAAAACAGCTTCAAAATTTCAAACAAAGTTCATTCATCTACTGGATCCCGGTTTCATGCTTAGCCTAAACAAAACTATGTGATTTACACTTGCCGTGGAAATCCAATGTAAAGAGGCAATCAAACTTTGAGAATTCTATGAGACAAACTCAGGTTTCATTCAAGATTTGATTAAACCTCAAGGTGTTCATGTGTGAAGAATAACAGGATTGCATGAGAAAAACTAAAACATTAAACTACACTTCAAATCAGCTGCAAGCAAAACTACAGAGCAGTTAAAGAGCGATAAAACTAAACTAAAACTGACGAAACTCCAACATGAGTGAACCAAACTAGTAAGCATATAACCTGTAGCTACAAATACTTTTCAAAAACCAGCCAACCTCATCAAGGAACTTAGTAGCCACCATATTCACTTATACATGCCAAAATAGAATAAAAATCCCAATTTCAGTCATAGTTGAATAAAGTCTCAGTCTCAGAACAAACAGATTCTACAAACAATTATACTTAAGCAATCGGGTTGGCATGGACAATAAACCAATGTTCAATAAGATGATATAGCTAATAAACAACAAGGGATCAGCCCTTTTCAACTTCTCCAACTCGAATCAAATAACTCAGACCAAGCTTAGCCCAAAAACTTCATTTCTATTCATAAGGTGAAGAGATGTACCTGGAAATTACAAAAGGGAGAAGAGGTGAAAGCAATGAACAGCAACAGCAGACCAGCAATGAGATAATATCAATAGAAATCGACTCCACCCAGCAAGAGAATTATAAGCCAAAACCAAACTCAAGTAAAAACTCTTCAAACAAACAGATTCAGTCCATTTTTTAAATCCAAAACCAATAAAATGACAGATCCTTTTCAAATCCCAGAGAATCAGTCCCAACTTCTAATTCAGACCATTTTAAAACTCCAAATGAATCACAAGTTGCTTCAGAGATTGGAAACTTTAGGAATCAAAAAAAAGTTCAATAGAATAGTATTTTATCTCTCAAAGTTCTAGCCGTCTGTTCTTTTCATAATTTTCTATCCCTGAAGTTCTCTTCCTTGAAATGCAAGGAAGAGGTGCCTTTATAGGCAAGGAAGTAGGGCAGCAACTAAGTCTCAGTTTTGCAATTAAGCCCTTTTGGAATTTTCATTATAGCCTAGATACCCCCTTAATCTAATTTTCAGATTTCTAAATAGTCCCCAACTCACTCCTTAGGAAGCTTCCTATTCGGTTACAAAATATTCCCTACCATAGAATCCTTAAACTAACCTTAGACCAACTAGTTATTACAACCCCTGCCCCCTCCTTTGAGACCACATCTAAGTTTCTATGCTTACAATTAACCCCCCTATGGATCCCTGAAGAATGACAAACAATACCACTCAAACAAAAAGGCCCTTAATCAGATCAAAACAAACTTTCAAAAACTCAGAAACTTTGACAATTTAAAAGTTGGAAAACAAACTTGTCGTGAACTTCACAGAATTGCTAAGCCAACTAAGACATGCTCAACATTTTAACAGAAACAAAATCCGCAAACTCTAATCCCATTAAACTAACATGATTTAAACACCTAAATTAACTCATGCTGACATCTGAGGACAGAAACAATCAGAAGAAGAGAAAGACAAAAGAAACTAGACTACACTAGGCAGAGATACACTTAAACATGGAAGAGGAGAAGAAAAGGAACACGAATCTCAGGAGCATAAAAGCACAAAGTTGTACCTGAGAACAGTATTAAGGGCAAATCTCGCTGGATTGAAATCAACGGCCGGGACTATCTCGAAATGACCGGAAATTGAGAATAATCAGTTGTTCTTTGAAAAGAATAACTAATTAGCCTTTTTTTCCGGCCAATTCGAAGCTTGAAAATCACTCGGAAACTTGGTGTGGATTCGTGACTTGGGGTCAATAGCAAAGTTTTTTGGAGTTTAGCCATGAAATCACAATGAACGAAGGCCACAAACAATGGAATTTGAGTTCTGAGTGATTTGGGGGATTTGGAAAGAGGAAGTAATGGGGATTCCGGGGTGTAATTTTGGTGGCGTTTGGAGGTGGCGCCGCCGGGTTGAAGGTGGTGGAGAAAGGGGCGGCGAGTTAGGGTTCGTTGAAAGGTCTCTGAAGAGAGAATGGGGGGTGGCAGAGACGACTGAGAGGGGGGGTGGGCTGGTTCGGACATTTAAATACTTAAGGGGGGAAAGTTCTGATCCGTTGGATCACGAAACTTCGACGGCTCAGATCTGTTGGACCTCCAAAACGAGGTCGTTTGGTTGAATGGAAGCTGGACCGGGTAAAGACGGGTTCTGTGCCTCAATTTGGACGGGTATAGAGGAAAAATAACTTGGGCCTGGGGGGTTTTAAATGAATTTGGCCCAAACAGCCTTCCTTCTCTCATTTTCCTTTCAAATTAATTCTTTTTTTTTTCAAAAATTAAAACTAAAATCCTAAATTAAGTTATAAAACCAAATTAACTTATCAAAATTACTAACTAATCCTAAATAATTACCACAATTAATAAATTAAAGAAAAACTACTCAAAAATCAAAATTAAAATTAAAAGGTGCAAAATAACTATTTTTGTAATTTTCCGTTTTATAAAACAAACAAATAATTACCAATTAATTCTTAAAAATGCAAAGTTAAATCCAGATGCACATGCAACATATTTTGTATTTTTCATTAATCAAATAAAATAAACGTGCACAGACAAATGCAAACAATTGACAAAAAATGCCACAAAAATTCACAAAATTGCAAATAATGAAAAAATTGTTTTTGTTTTGAATTCGTGGGAGTAATTCATATAGGGCAAAAATCACGTGCTCACAATCTCAAGCCGGGAAGAAGCAATATCAACTTCAATAAACTTCAAGGCAAGCAATACAAGCATGCGCAAATCATGCCGAGGACGTACGGCCCGATCCAACAATATTTAAAATGTGCACTGCCAGAGGGTCGAATGGCGCGAACCATAGATGCATCTATTTAATCTACCGAGGCATTCGGCCCGTTCCACAATAGATAAACACATTCAACAGTCAAATCAATAATTCATCGAGGAGAAATTGTTCAGGAAAAGGCAAGTTTCTCCTTTAAAAGTCAAGTAATGATATCTGGTCTTTTAGAAATTCACTTACACGTTTGATATGTTTTTAAGCATTTTTAAATTTGTCAACAAGGTTGCATTTATTACAAGTAAGCATGCTTTTGGGTCCTAGACTACCCGGACATAAGCATAATAGTAGCTACGCACGGACTCTCGTCACCTCGTGCGTACGTAGCCCCCACAAATAGGAGCACATAACCAATTAACTCACCTATGGGAACAATTCCCTCTTACAAGGTTAGAAAGAAGACTCACCTTGCTCCGAAGTTCCATAACCGGCATTCTACGCCCTTCCGAAGACTCAAATCGATGCACCATGCTCCCAAAACTAGCCAATAATTATGCAAATCCATTAATCTACGCTCAATTACTCCTAATGATCCAATTTATAACAATTCCTAACCCCGATCGAGAAGCTGACAAAAACGCCTCGGGCCCACGTGCCCGGTTTCCGAATTTTTTGAAGAAAAAGTTTACCCATAACCTCACAAACTCGAATATATAATTTACTCTCAATTTCATACCCAAAATCGTGGTCAAAATCCAAAAATACAAATTCTAGATCTTTCCACCAAAACCCCAAGTTCTCCACTAATTTCCATGTTCAAATCCATATTCAAATCATGTATTTAACTTGTAATGAGTGGGAACAACTTACCTTGAGATACTTGAAGAACATTTCCCCTTGAAGCTCTCCAAAATCGTCCACACCAAATGAAAGTGGGAGAAAAATGACCAATTCCCGATTTTAAAAGAACACACTGCCTCCAGCCTTTTCGCACCTGCGGTGCACCAGCCGTACCTGTGGCTCCGCACCTGCGAAAATGCATCGCAAGTGCGGTCCTTTTCAAGCTGGGCGAAATCCGCTTCTGCGGTCCCTCAAGCGCATCTGCGCCTTCGCACCTGGCGTGCCCTTCCGCTCCTGCGACCCAGCTGCCCCTCACGCGTTCCGCATCTGCGAAGCTTACCACGTACCTGCAGGAACGCAGATGCAGAAATGCCCTCGCATCTGTGGTTCCTCCCAACTCTGCCCAAAAGCGCTTCTGCGACCACAAAGCCGCACTTGCGGGATCGCACCTGCGGCCTTCTTCTCGTAGGTGTTGTTACACTAGAAGCCCAGCTACTTCAGCTCTTCCTCAACTTCAAATTTGATCCATTAACCATCTGGAATCCACCCGAGGCCCCCAGGACCCCATCCAATCACACCAACCAGTCCCAAAACACATTACGGACTAGCTCGAGGCCTCAAATCATATCAAAGAATGCTAAAATCAGGAATCGACCTCCAATCCAAGCTTAATGAACTTTAGAATTTCAAACTTTTACATTCGATGCCGAAACCTATCAAATCTCGTCCGACTGACCCCAAATTTTGCACACAAGTCATATTTGACATTACGGACCTACTCCAACTTCCAAAATATAAATCCGACCCCGATATCAAAAGTCCACTTCCGGTTAAACTTCTCAAAAACCTTCAAATTTCTATCTTTAGCCATATGACTCCAAAATGACCTACAGACCTCCGAATTCACTTCTGATCGCGCTCCCAATACTGGAATTACCATACAGAGCTATTCCTAGACTCGGAATTCCAAACCGACATTGATAACATTGAAATGCACTTCAATCCAAACTTATGAAATTCCTCCAAAATGCTATCTTCCACAATAGGTGCCGAAGCGTTCCTGGGTCTTCCAAAACCCGATCCGGACATATGCCCAAGTCCGAAATCATCACACGAACCTGCTGGAATCTTCGAATCCCGATTCTGAGGTTGTTTACTCAAAAATCCAATCTTAGTCAATTCATTCAACTTAAAGCTTCCAAAATGAGAGTTCACTTTCCAAATCAACTCCGAACTTCCCGGAATTCAATTCTGACCATGCATACAAGTCATAATACCTGAAGTGAAGCTGCTCATGGCCTTAAACTGCTGAACGACGCGCTAGAGCTCAAAATGACCGGTCGGTGCGTTATAGATACCGTAACACCTATTCATTCATAATTGATGGACGTAAGATCATTTTGACGTCATTTCACCCAAAAGAACGTTCAAAGAAGGCAAAGACCGTGTCTGATACGCTAATGACCAGATCACAGATTATTGGACACATCAATGAAGGAGAGTCATTGTACATAGCAGTAGCCGTGGAAGACTCACAAGATGAGGAGCATGAGTTAGATACACGAGCCAAGAAGTTACATGCTAAGTTTGATGATGTGATCTCTGAAGATGTTCTGTTAGAAATTCCACCCATGCGCGATATTCAATATCAAATTGACCTTATACTAGGAGCATCGTTGCCAAACAAAGCAGCTTATAGAATGAATCCTACACAACAAGCTGAACTCCAAAGGCAAGTCGAAGAACTATTGGAGAGGAGTTTAATAAAGGAGAGCCTTAGTCCCTATGTCGTACCTGCTTTGCTTGTTCCTAAGAAAAATGGCACTTGGAGGATGTGTGTTGACAGTCGAGCATCAACAAGATCACTATCAAATATCACTTCCTAATCCCAAGGTTAGATGATCTATTTGACCGATTACATGGTTCTAAGATCTTTTCAAAGATTGATTTGAAGAGTGGGTACCAACAGATTTGTATGAGAGAAGGTGATGAATGGAATGCTGGCTTCAAGACTAGCCAAGGCTTGTATGAATGGTTGGTAATGCCTTTTGGTTTGTCGAATGCTCCTAGCACATTCTTATGACTCATGTGTTCAGACCATTCATTGGGAAGTTTGTTGTTGTCTACTTTGATGATATCCTAACTTATAGCAAAGAGGAAGTTGAACATGGAAAGCATTTGGAGAAGGTTTTTGAAACCTTAAGGAGAGAGAAGCTATATGTACAACTCAAGAAGTGAATCTTTTATAGTAATAGTGTTTGCTTTCTTGGTTACATAGTAACTAGTGCTGGTATTCAAGCAAACCCAAGCAAGATTGAGGCAATCATAAGTTGGCCAATTCCTTGGTCAATTTCGGATATAAGGAGATTTAATATAATGGTGTCCTTCCATCGACGATTTATCGAAAATTTCAGCACTTTGGTTGCCCCTATAACTGAGTGTTTGAAAGGAGGCATGTCCAAGTGGAATGAAGAAGCTCAAAAGAGTTTTGAATTGATAAAGAAGAAGATGACACAAGCTCCTATCCTTCAGTTGCCTAACTTTGATGTTTTATTTGAAGTAGAATGTGATGCTTCAGGTGTTGGTGTTGGAGTATTCTTAGTCAGGAAGGTGAACCGGTGGCTTATTTTAGCGAGGAGCTAAGTGGATCTAAATTGAAGTACTCCACCTATGAAAAAGAGTTCTATGCTATTGTTCGTGTGTTGCAACGTTGGAGTCATTATTTATTACGAAGATATTTTGTGCTATATTCTGATCATAAGGCACTAAAGTATCTTAGTCACCACAAAAGCTCAACGCAAGGCACGCAAAATGGGTAGAGTTCCTTCAGAATTTTCAGTTCGTAATTAAGCACAAAGTTGGAAGCCTCAATCAAGTGGCTGATGATCTTAGTAGAAGACCATGTTTACTTTCTATGATGCAAACTAATGTATTTGGATTTGACCATATCAAGGAGCTTTATGAAACTGCTCTAGACATTGGAGATATTTGGAAGAGATACTTGGAGGGTCCACAAAGAATGTTTGTAATTCGAGATGGGTTTCTTTCCTATGGAAAGCAGCTTTGCATACCACAAAGCTCCTTAAGGGAGTCCGTTGTGAGGGAAGCACATGAGGGTGGATTAGCTGGTCATTTTGGCCATTCTAAAACATTGAAGATTATTCAACAAAACATCTATTGGCCTAAATTGAACAAAGATGTGTTGAGGCTGATTGAGCGTTGTGAAACATGTAGAAAAGCAAAAATGCATGGGAGCAATAAGGGATTATATGAGCCTTTGACAATTCCTACAACACCGTGGGAACATATTAGCATGGACTTCGTGCTTGGATTGCCAAGGACTCAAGGAGGTAAGGATGCTATCTTCGTTGTTGTTGACAGATTCTCTAAGATGGCACACTTTATCCCATGTAACAAGACAAGTGATGCAACTCATGTGGCTATTTTTTTCTTTAACAATATTGTCAAGTTACATGGCATTCCAAGAAGCATTGTTTCTGATCGCGACACTAAGTTTTTCAGTCATTTTTGGCGTACTTTATGGGCTAAGCTTGGTACGGAGTTGAAGTACAGCTCATCTTATCACCCTAAAACAGATGGACAAATAGAGGTAGTCAATCGAATTTTAGGTGCATTGCTAAGAAGTTTGATCAAGACGAACATAAGAGAGTGGGAATCCTTGCTACCACATGCTGAGTTTGCTTTCAACAAGTCTGTGAATCGAACAACTGGAAAAAGTCCTTTTGAAGTGGTTTATGGTAAGAATCCTCTTGGTCCATTAGACTTGTCTCCTCTTCTTAAAATCCATTATTTTAGTGGAGATGCTGATGAGAGGGTTGAGCAATTAAAAAAGTTGCATGAGAAAGTAGTACAAGAGATTGAGAGACAAACAAAGGCATATAAGAAACAAGTTGATAAGAAGAGAAAACAACAATTATTTAACGTGGGAGACTTAGTTTGGGTATACTTGAGGAAAGAAAGATTTCCTAACCAAAAGTATCCAAAGTTGCAACCAAGAGCTGATGGTCCATTTCGAGTTGTTCAAAAGTTAGGTGACAATGTTACAGATTGGATCTACCGGACGATTATGGGGTTTCACCAATATTTAATGTTGCTGACCTTGTGCCATTTATATATCCTTTAGACTCGAGGACGAATCCTTTTCAACCAGGGGAGAATGATTCAAATCGAGAAGCTATATTAGCCTTTTGTTATTTAGCTCGCCAAAAACAAGTTCTTATATGCCCACGAATAGGTGAGTGGACGTGTCTTCAAGTTCAAAAGGCCCAAGATTGATTTCAAGAAGCCAAGACCCTTTCCTTCTTAAAATAGGATTTAGTTTATTCCTTTTAGAATAAGGATTTTTCTTTTAGTAGGATTCTAATTTCTTTTCCTTGTAGAATAGGGATTTACTTTCCTTGTCTAGTTATTTTATTTCCTTATTAGAATAGGAATTGTAGTCATCAAAGAAGAGACTATAGGTCTATATAAAGGGTTCTCTTGCCTTGTATAATTCAATTTTCATTTTTTGAGGTTTGCCTAGTTTTACAATAGAGTGTTTTTCTATATTTTGTCTTCTCTATCCTTATTTTTTGTTCCAAGCAAGGTGGTGATAGTCTTTATCTTGTTTTCAATTGCGTGTGGTGTTTCTTTATCACGTTAATTGATTCCAAGTGGTGACTTTAGGAACTTGTTCGGTTCTTGATCTTTCAAAAATACGTTTCTTGATCTAAATTCGTTCTTATGATATCTTAGAATCATAACTATCATTAAATTGGTGCAACATCGTTATTTACTTATTTTGAACGAGTAAATAGTCTTTCTTATAGTTCAAATCATCATCTTTCACCTTGTTTCTTAATCATTAGATTTCGAGTCCTAAAACTTGAGATACGTTTTTTCTTGAAATCGACCCACAAACCACGTTTTCGTTTCAAGATCTTGATCCTGGTCGGGTGGTTCTTTGTTAACTCGAAGAATCATATCAGAAGGTGGCGGTAATAACACTTAACTGGAAAAACTATTTGAAACATTTCGTCGAACACTTTGGGTTTCATGCTTTACTAAATCAGTCTTCAATGAATCTTCGACTTTCATGTCAATTTTCTTATCGGATATTTCAGCGAACACCTTGCGGTCATAGCCTTTTGAATTTTCCTACTCACCATTTTCAGTTTAATAAGTACTTCGGAATTATCTGCAGGGCCGGAGCGTCCATTATCCAAACCAGAATCAGTCTCTGCTGCTGAGTACTCCTCTTATTCGCACTTATCGTCCAAAGACACAGCCACCCGTATGCTCTGGAGCTTCAGGGATCGCCTTGAGGTGATAGTTGACAACTGTATAAGAGTAGAGATCCATGGAGTCCAGATCAATGAAAACACCAATGTTATGAACTTCTCAAACAACACAATTACAAATAGGAATTGTGAATTGATCTTTCATTAATGGAGGCTCAGTACATGGAATTAGAGAATAAAAAGATAAACATTAACATAACAAGGATAGTAACAGAAAGAAAGGATAGGGAGAGATAGAGTCACATATGAAATAGATGAGGGAGTGAGACCAGAGAGAAGAGATTCCAACAACAATTCGCATAACCCCCTTCTTGCTAACCGCTAGCCCTTTTAACTGTTCCTAATTGTACCTCATGGGCCTGGATCCCATATTAACCTTTTTGAAGGCCTTCTGTCCCTCTGGTTTCTTCTCGGCCCAATAACTCTTTCTCAGCTCAATATTGGGTTGGGGCTGATTCATAACAATCTGTTTTATGCTGGACTGGAAATGCTCGAGTTTGTAGGAGGATTGATGTATACTTCGCAGTTCATCTAGAGCTGTGGAGGTTAGACAAGTTCCTGCATATTGTACCACTATATATTTCTTTTTTCACCCAAAAGGAAGTACTACTACTAACATTCTAGACCAATCACATCTATATTAGAGTTGCAGGCCTTTCTTTTTATTTAAGTTGTAGATTTACAAGCCAAGTGGGAAAATACAATCATTTGAAGGATAGAAATAGATACAAGAGCCCATGTATGACTATATATATACAAGTGTTCAACTAACAAAAGAAAATGTAACGCATTATCAAATACTGCCCGAGGTGCTATGTATCCTCACAAACGGCGCTAACATCCGAATTGAAGTAGTGAAATTGCAATAAGAGCAAAGCACCAAAGTAGGAAAAAAAGGTGATTGGGATTCTAATTAATCTCCACTGCAACCGCCACAACCACCACCACAACCACCACCATGACCACCACAACCACCACCACCGCAACAACAATCTTGTGTTGCTTCAACAACTTCAGCAACATCACCAAGATCAATAGTAATGGTATCTTTATCGCGATTTTCCTTATCCTCCTCGGTCATGTTCTCTTCAGCGACAGTAGCTGCAGCGGCACCAGCAACAGCAACACCACCTCCAGCTAAAACAACCATGTTCCCATTTCTTATGCGGCCGCCACCTCTTTCCAAGTTGTCTACTGGTTTTTTCTTTTTAATGCCTGACCATACTAGACACATAGTTATACAAATACCAAAGACCAGTGGCAATAATCCCACCAAAATTATGACAGCAATACTAGCTGATTTCATCTTCTTAAGTGTATTCAAGAATAAACTTGCTGAACATACAGTTTATTAGTGTCAACTTATGTAACTGGATCGAAGAAATTAAACATGTTTATATTTGAACGTACTAGGTACATGACATAATAAATTACGCGATTTCGGGCTATGACTTTCCAAGAAATTGATGTTTCAAGTCTTTGCTCCTGGATTTGTATGTTTGGAACCTTGTGACCATTCCTTTGTTTGTTTTATCAGTAAAAGCCGGCAACAACCAATTAACCGATTTCTTTAATTTCAATATTAAGCTCAACTAATTTATATTACACTTAACTTATCAGCTCGAATTAACTGATTCATTTTATTTTGCAAAAATTTAGAATTGCATTTACTAAGGGGTTAGTCATATGGAGTAGCTTTCAAGAGAGAAATATAATAGCTATTGGACGTGTTTCGCGGTAACTACGAAGCATTATTTGTCATTTGTATTAAACTAATATTTGAGTAATTTCTATTTCCATGGCGCAAGGGACCTAGAGGTTCTTAAATTTAAGAGCAACCATATTTGTTTGTCGATAGAGACACCATGATCGTCCAACTTCCACTTGGTATTAATATCACAACCCTCCATCTTCTGTACTCCTGTCGACTGTACACCTTTAGTCGATACTCCTAAAAGCTTAATTGTATTTTATTTTATTGCAACAATAATGTTTTCTACGAAGTTCTTTATATGCTACTAGTATTTTCGGATACTTTCCCTACAAAGAAGTTTAATAAAATGGCTGTAGCCAGTAGGCATTTGATATTTATTGGATCAGTCCATACAAAATTTGGACTCGGATTATGATTAAAGGAATTTTTATATTCCTATGCCACATAGGAAACCTTATTACCCTCAATGTTTAAGGTTTGACTTAATTACACTTAGTATACCAAATTACCAATTCTATACCATAATTAATCAAGGGTATAATTAATGAGACGTTTTTTACTCCTTAATTAAAGGATTTCCATATATCCCAGTATCTCCACTCATCCCACATTTCTCTCTCCTAACCCCTCAGCCCCACCCACGTTTTACCCATACTTTACCATTTTCCATCTTCTGAAACCACCCAATCTCCCTCTAAATTCACAGAAAATTGAAAAAACCCTTCAACAAAGTTGGTTCCCCATTTTACTCCAGTTGAAGTTCATCAATGAAGAACAACAAAGCTTCGAAACAAAAATCAGCATTAGCTGATATACCCTCATTTGATTTGGGTGTGTTATCCCCAAAATCATCCAAAAAGCAAGGCAAATCTCCACATGCAATTGCAGAGACTACTCATAGTTCCTCTCCCCGACAAATCAGAGCCGAGATGAGAACCAAACAAAAACATGATGTAGATGCTGGAGAAACTTCTAGACCGGTCAAACAAGTCAAACGAAAAGGAAAAGAGATTTCTGTAGACGACGACTTTGTAGAAGAGGTCCCTAATCTTCGAACAGGAAAGAAATCAAAGGTGTTTCCTGGTTCGAAAAATCTAAAAATGAAGAAACATTCAAAAAAAAATACCCTAAAATTGTTCGGAACCAATCATTGGCGAAGGTAAACATTTATTAGTTTCGTTTCTAATTTTTTAGTTTGGTTTAGGATGGTAAAATCTGTGTTATACGTGTTTTAGACAAGTGTAGATTAATTGTCTTAATTTTGAAGATTATTTGTAGTTGTGATGTTCTGCCTTTATAGTTTTAGATATTTTGTAGTTTTTTTGTAGTTATATTGTTAGGTAACTTGTACTATTTGAAGCAGAATTGTAGTTATCTTTTGTTGCTGCCTTTTTGTAGAAAATGCTTTAAATTGTAGATATTATGTAATCATTTGTAGTTATGTTGTAGATAAAATGTAGATGAATTTATCCTTTTTATGCATTTTATTAATGTGAATTAATTTATTATTTGTGCAAATGGACAATTTTTTGCCCCACATAATATTGATTATGGGGTGCTTAGATTCCACACTTTGTGTGATCCTAGCATTCCTAGCCAGATTAAAGAGCTTCTATCCTCAAATGGGCTGAATCTTTTCAAAAAGACGTGTTTTGGATACTTACTGTCTCTTCCCACCATATGCATGCAAAACCAAGCCATTCATCTTCTGATGAAGTATGAATTGACCAAATCTAATGCATCATATTTTTCTGTACAATTAAAGGGTGAAACATTAAATTTTAGATTGCGTGAGTTTGCATTAATTACTGGTCTAAGATGTGTTACCCAGGTTACTGATTTTGATTATACTCTCACTTATGTTAGCAAAATAATGAGCAGTTATTTTCCTAACAAATTAAGAGTGGAGAAGTCTTATTTGAAACAGATAGTAACCACTAGATCCTGGGTAAACGATGAGGATGCGGTAAAGTTGTGCATCCTTTATCTTTTAGAATTTTTCATTTGTCCTTCGGACAAAGATCATGTTTCTTGTGTAGATCACTTTAGGTTCTATTTGGTAGAATCTGGGCAGTATGAGTCATACCCATGGGGTATTAAATC
>NW_017670522.1:61250-72092 GCF_001879085.1 Nicotiana attenuata
ATTGATGTGCAATATGAGACAGAAATATGTGGGCACGAGGTGCCGTAAAAATATGAAAGTGGGCTGAGACCTATATTATTTATGATTATGAAATGAGGCGTCACAAGGTGACCTTTACTCGAAAGAATTATATTCGAAAGATGCGTACTTGTAAGATACTTATTTGAAGGAAATATATTTATTGAAAAGCATATTATCTTAGAGGTTATTACTTGAAGGATTTATAGGCGAAACATTTATATTTGAAGGACTCGATTAATTGATTGCACTTGTATTTATTATTTGTTGAAATGCATTTATGGTGTTCTTGTTGCCTGCTATTTATATATCACTGGTTGATCATTGTTGCCATCATTGTTATCTGCTTCCTATTATTTTGTACGCTATGTTGCACATGTTTATTTGGTAGTCTGGTCCTAGCCTCGTCACTACTTCGCCGAGGTTAGGCTAGGCACTTACCAGCACATGGGGTTGGTTGTGCTGACACTACACTTCTGTACATTTTTGTGTACAGACCCAGGTATTTGATCGATAGTAGTTGTTCGTTGCGGTGGAGACTCAAGGTAAGCCTACAGCAGCGTTCGCGGTCCTCGGAGTCATCTTCAATTGTACTTATTTTCATATATTTCTTTTGTTCGGAACAGTGATGTATTTATTTTGTATAACTACTCTTAGAAAAGCTTATGACTTGTACTACCGGTTTTGGGAATTGTAAGTTGTTTAGAGAAAGTTTATTTGAAGTTAATAAATATCAATGTTATTTCAGTAAATGTTAGGCTTACCTAGTTTAGAGACAGGTGATCACACTCCTTCTGAGGGATTCTTGGGTCGTGACACATTATCCAGTATTATTTACCATTTTTAATTATAAAACAGAACATTTTGAAGGTGCAGTTGGTCAAGAAAATCTTCCATCACATGGTGATTTATATACACATTTTCAAGTTGCAGCTGATGAAGACAAAGCAGGTATCATACTGTCATTCAGAGATATTTTCTTGTTGTTTATAAATTTCAACATTCTTGTTAAGTAAGATATGAATTGTGTTACAGTGATGGAAGATATCAATGCACAGTCCCCAATTCACGGAGTGACAGTAGCAGCTCAGACCGAGCAGGTCATTGAGAAAGATGACAATGAAGTGGATCTAGGTTATTCAGAAGGATCATGAGTTGAGAAGAATGGGTTCACACTAGATGATTTTGAGTTGCCTGACAACTTATCCCAGTTGGTTAAGTTTGGCGAGCCCATACAAGATGATGCAACACCTATGCATCCGGGGAGAACAACGCATCCGGGAAAGCATGCCCGATCACCATTTATCCCTCTATACAGTTCTGGGGGCAGCAGCTCGGTTGGACCTAAAATTTTCTATCTCAAGCACCCTTTTGCTACTGTTATTGGTAAAAATGTAAATCCGGATATTTTAGAGAACTTCAACAAGTGGTTATACCACTCTAGTGACAAATGTTCAAAGAGGTATGAATGCATAATTTGACACTTGCATTTCAGCATTTAACTTTTACATATCTAATTCAATCTACAATTTTTTTCTGACATTTGTTTGTTGTCACAGGAGGAAGGCTCCGTTTTCCATAAAGGATAACCAAATTAAGCCTTGGTTACCTTGGAGTGGAAAATGTTGATAAGAAGGAATGGTTCTTTTCCCTGGCTCACCCCGGTCAAGTCCTCAATGACTCAGTAAGTATCAAGGAGTCTATTTCCAAGATATGATTTGTAGATATTTTGCCTTCTGTTTTGTAGTTTAATTGTATTTATGTTATAGATACCTATAATATATGAAGATGACTTGTTGTATAAATTGTAGATATGATGTAGACATAATTCTAAATGATGTTTTGTAGTTTAAATTGTAGAGCTGTTCTTAGACATCATTGTAGATTTTTTATAGTTAATTGTAGTTATAATGTAGTTTTATGTAGATTATTTGAAGTTGACTTGCTGCTTATATGCCAACTATTTTTGGTTGCAGCACATTATTATTTTAATATATTACTTGAGGAAAAGAGGCAAGTATGGCCCCAATAACACGACTAGGTTTACCACAACGGATTGTGTGTTCAAGACCAGGATAGAACAAATTTATGAAAAGTTCATAAATTCACCTCCAGAAAAGAAGTATTCTGTTGTTAAACCCCAAGATATTGTTGCAGAATATATTTTTGGGTATAGATTACTTGCCAATGTTGCATGGGATGAAGTTGACTATATGATCATGATCGTCAATATTGTAGAAAAATTCCATTAGGTGTTGGTTGTTTTCGACATTGCAGACAGGCAACTTTATGCGTATGATTCCATGGTCTCTTCACACAACCATCAAGTTGTTGAATCCTGTGTCGAAAAGTTTTCTGTTATTATACCTTTGTATTTGTCATGCACTGATTTCTATGGGAAGCGTAAAGACATTAACTTCAAGACTATAAAGGCATACATCGAAAAACCAGTTACCGACCCTCTTAACATTCAATGGATCATTGGAGAGATTCCACAGCAAAAAGAAGGGTCACTGTAAAAAAATCTATTCTCTCTTTCTATGCATTTAATTCTTTTTTTTATTTCTAATCATTTGGTAAATATTTTTTAAATTTTGTATTCTGCAGCGATTGTGGTGTATTTGTTGCTGCCTTTGCGGAGTATGTTAGCCTTGGAGATTTGTCAATTCCCACAGAAGACCTTTCTGATATTGACCAACATCGTAGACTTTATGGAGCGCTCCTATGGGACTATGCTACAAAGAAGCAGGAAGATGGGTCAATCAGTGAAAGTGAGGTTACAGGCAGACTAGCAAGGAGGAAGGGTGCACCTGCATTGAATGAGAAAACAAGAGTACAGAGAAAGAAGAAGTAGTGTCATGTATATGTAATTTAGTTGATGCTAGTTTGTAGGATAAGTATAGTACACAACTTTCTGAACAATTCCTTTGTGTTTTTATTGTAGCAGACCTTTTATTTTGTTAATTTCCATCTAGTTTAGTAGTTCACTTGAAATAACTTGGTGGTTTTATCTCCAGTTGTTTAATATTTACAGCACTTGTTCTTCATTATCTTAAACGTAGTTATTATGTTGTCAGAATACAAATTATCTACAAAAAAACTTCAAATTATCTACAATCTGGAAACACTGAATGTTGAGATTGTATATAATTTTATAGTTTAATATGTATATAATTTGTAGGGATTTACCTCCAGTTGTATTTAATTTCTGTATATAACTGCCAGTTCAAGTTAAATTAATTTTTTTAAACTTGTAGTTATATTGTAGATAATAAATATTAACTGCTATGTACAAAATGTAAAAAATGGAGGTAGATGCTTGACACAATACAGAAAAACATGTTAACAAACACAGAAAAAAATTGAAGTTAACTACATTATGATCTTTAAAAACTTAAACGATTACACACAAAATTCTGTTAACTTGAACACACTAACAATTATTTTGAAATACTATTCTAACTACATGATATTTTTTTTGGGGTGTGCATTCTTGCAAGATCTTTTGTTATGCCCTTCACCTCCACGGTTTTCACATGACACCTTGTACTTCTTTGACTTTAGTTCATCATATGTTTTGTATCTTTCCTTTTGAGGTCTTCCTGGCTGCTTTTTCTCTCCCGTAGGTGGATTTACTACTTCATCAGATATATGTGGTGTCACATTCCATTTGCTTTCATCAGGAAGGGGATTTACTGGTATTTCATATGTACCCAGTAGGCTCTCCCTTGTGTAATACGGAGAGCAATAGTTTTCATAAGTTTCATTCCTGTGCATTAAAGCTGCCAAAGCATGCGCACATAGAAGTTCATCAAGTTGGAACTGGCCACAAGTACATTTCTTGCTTTCAAGACACTCAATGTACCGCTTCACACCATCTATCACAGTATGAATATGATCTGTTGAAGCCCTCACCTACAATTACATAACAAACAGAAAGAAAAATATTTACAATCATAAAAATACATTATCTACAATTTATTTACAACTTATCTATAATTTATCTACAAATTAACTAAATTTGTCTATAATTTATCTACAATCTGGAAATACTATATATTAAAATATTATTTTTCTGCACCAAATAAATAGATCTTACCCTAAGTTTCTGAGATAATGTACTGTTTTTCTCCAATTCTTTGTTGAATTTGTACCCAAAGTATGTGAAAGTACCCTTTTCCTTCAATAACTTTTCTTTCGTCCAACGTTCAAGAAGTGTCCTCATATACTCTAATAGGTCAAATATTGGCAGCTCTCTTGCATCTTTTGTTACAGCATTCAACGACTCTGGAATGTTTAATGTCATAGTCCAAGTTCTATTCACCGTTGCATGTACTCTTGACCATCTATGATAGCCAATATCATAGAGGTATGATTTAACACGCGGGTCTATCTCTTCAATCTTCGACATCCTTTCATTAAATTCATCCAGAGTGTATGACCCTGCTGTAGCAAAGTACAATTCATTTAATTGTAGATGACCCTTCTTGAACTTTGCCCTTATATTTGTCCAAATATGGCACATGCAAGAGTAGTGTGGCACGCCCGGATAGACAATTGATGTTGCCTTCAGGATACTCTCATTCCTATCTGAAACAACACACATTGAAGTTCTTTCACCATATGATTGCTTGAATTGCTCAAAAAAACACTTCCACGATGCGTCGTTTTCCGAATCAACCATAGCATATGCCAAAGGCAATATTGTACCTACATTATTAGTAAAAAAATAATTAACTGGCAGCTTTGAAAATGCATATAAAAATACAAATACATATAAACTACAATATATCTACAAAGTATCTACAATGTATCTACAATTTATAAACTGCCTACAAAATAACTACAATTTTACCTGCTGCATCCATTGTGCTTGTTGTCAGCATAATCCCCCTGTAGGCTATCTTTAAGAATGTCCCATCAACCACTACTACTGGTCTACAATATCCCCAACCACTTATTGATGTACAAAGAGCAACAAATGCATATAAGAAGCATTCATATGTTGTCTTCTTCAATTTTAACAACTGAACCAGGATACGTCTTCTCAGGAATATAAAAATATTTTGGTAATTTGTTGTAGGAGTCAGCCGGATGACCTCTCAATAACTGTAAAGCCTTTTCCTTTGCTCTACATGCTTGCATGTAGCTTAGGTTCACTCCGTGTTGGGACAACATGTCAGTTTGTATGTCCTTTGGTGTGTAAACTGTCTTAGGATCACAATACTTTGGCATGACCATGCTACCAACTACAACTGCAGTATGTTTGCGCTGTATGAATGTATCGTCCATTAAGGTGCATGTGTGTTGTCGGTTGAAACTTCTGATCTTGAACATTGCAGAATCATTAATTGATGTTGCCTTGAAGTGCCAATTACAGTTTTCTGCAACGCATATAAGCCAGTAGCTACAAAAAAATACATTTATAATACAGGTTATCAATGTAGATGTAACAAAAGGACTGTTTTAACATAAAGTAACACACTATACAATATAACTACTTTTCATCTACATATCACAAGGAAAATACTGTTTATAATGATCTTTTCACCATTAATATCTTCATACCTTCTGTGGCTAGATCTTTCAACCCTGAATTGGAACTTGTGCATGACAGAATAGTGCCTCATTGCAGTTGCAATTGTTTGCTTGTCTTGATACACTTGTCCTTCTTCGATAACACTTTGTGTACCTTCAGTTATTATTTCACTTTGATATTCCTCTATGACGGGAGAGGCTGGCATATCAAGTAACTGTATTGTCCCAGACGAACCTGCATGAAAATAAAGATAAACAGTGTCATTACAATTTTGTAGAATCTTTGTAGATAAATTGTAGATGAAGAGAAAATTTTGTAGTCAATATTTTTTCAACATGGATTGTAGTTTAATTGTAGTATAAATGTAGTAATTTTGTTGATAAGCATGAAAACAATATTGCTTTATACATCCTAAAAGTGATGTGTAGTTTATTTGTAGATAAATGTAGGAATTTTATAGATATTACTGTAAAATCAGACTTCCATAGAATTTGAAACATAACAAACCTGCACTTGTGTTCTCATTTGTAATAGTCAATTCCATATTGAAATCTCGTACACTTATAAGTAACGGATACGATCCTAAGTTTTTATTCTCCTTTTTTGTCTCCATATACACACGAACCCCCATATTGTTCCTAATCTCCATTGGAGGACAATTCTCATTCACAATGTATTTTGATTTCTACAATTTTTTCCGAAGTATCAATCATTAATTGCTCTGCAATTGTAGAAATCAACATACTGTAACTTGCATCCTCATCGAGCACAATGCCATCAACTTGAAAATCTCTAAATCTGCCATAGCTATCCCAATTCCCATTAAAATGTAGCATGAATGGGATTTTGGACATGATTGCATGTCGTTGCTGAGGTACTGTTCAATATTTTGTCGCTTTTTTGATTTTTTTAGATTAAGAAAAAAAGACGAAGAACAGAGAATTGGCAGAATTGATTTCTACAATTTGACTTGAATTTGTTGAATGTTTTTGTCGCTTTTTTGATTAGTGGATTGAGGAAAAAAGTCGACGAACTGAGCTTTTGCAGAACTGATTTCTATAATTTGAAGTTGAGCTTCTGATTTCGACCAACTGAGCTTTTGATTTGTGGCTTAAGAGAAAATATCGAAGAACAGAGTTTTTGCAGAAAAGAGTCTATATAATTTGATTTTAAATTGAAGATAAAGGATTTCCGTTTCAAATTTGATCTGAAGGTCGCTAAATCGATTAGAATATTCTGTTACTGAATTTTAGCGCGCCTAATTAGGAAGATTCAGCTACTAATAATTAGTATTTAATGAATGGTATAATAATTGTAGAAAAAGTGTGGACATGGCGGGTAAATTAGAAACTATGCACATATTTGGTAATAAAGTTTCATATATGGTGTAGAAAAGAAAAATCTCATGATTAAATGTAGGGAAAATGAAACTGTATAGCCGCTCTCAAAATAATAGCCAATAATATATATATATATATATATATATATATATATATATATATATATATATATATATATATATATATACACATACATAAATTATATAAAATTATACAAATTTTTACATAAATCATTCTGCATTTAATAAACATAAATTATACAAATTTTTACATACTTTTTCAGCTACCAAATGTAAATAGTTTCTGGCGCGCGGGGGCCTAAAGTGAAAAAAGGTTAAAATCGCACGGGCTAGCCAGTTTTCGGGCTGGTCATTCAAAAATAGTCAGCCTTTGCCAAGTCATTAAAAAATAGCTACTATTTTGCTGCAACAGAGACTGGTCCAGCATAATATACTGGAGTTCGGTGCACATGTGTATGAACTTCCAGCATATTATGTTGGACCGGTATACTTTGCTGGCTCCAGTATAATATACTGGAGTTGCAGTATACTTTGCTGGAACTCCAGTATAATGAAACTCCAGTCCAGTATATTATACCGGAATTCCAATATATTATGCTGGAGTATTTTTCGGATTTTGAACAGTGTTTTCGTTCAGATTTATCTTTACATAAAAAGTGGATAAATTTCGATAACTTTTGAAACTGTGGCTATTTTTGAATGACCACTTGTAAATCTGGCTATTTTTGAATTTCTCCTTGAAAAAAGTCCTTTAATGTATAAAATGTACTTGCAGTTAAAATTTGCGCAAACAGCCATAGAATGTACATTTTAAGTTGCCATAAAATGTACATTCTATGGCAACTTAAAATGTACTTATAGTATAAAATTATTCACGCCGTTAATAGTTGTATATTTTTTCAAATTAAATTCGTCCATTCAGACTTTCACCTCTTGTGATAATGGAAAGTTTGGCATTGTCCCATACCCGTTTGTTAAAACTCAAAAGAAAAAGTACAAGAGGGACGAGACCTTACCTTACTACTCCTCAGTTGTAGGGGTGTGCATTCGAATCGGTTTATCGATAAATCGAATCGATTATTTGTTATCGAAATCGAAAAAATCGAAACCTTATTGAAACGATAACGATAAGCATATGCACAAATCGATAATCGATAAGTAATTATCGATAAAGGTCAAAATTGAATCGATAACTCGAATGCACACCCCTAGACTGTAGACACATGTTAAATGAGTAATTACCTATTTGTGTAGATTAATATAACATACAGAATGTATATATATTCCGCTACTATTTTGAAAGCGCCTATACAATATTATTTTCCCTAATCTATACCATTTCCTTTACCCTAAGTCCCTTACCCTACTATTTCCTCTACCACATTTAAGGAATGATCATATTTACAGATCAAGGGAATGAAGTTCAAATTAATGGAAAACAGAATTAGCCGTGATGATGTGTTTTATTTTGTTTTGTTTTTTTTATACCGTTGGAGTGTTGGTGGCATACATTTGATCCCTTACTTTATTTTTGTTACATGTGCTTGTTGACACAATTTTTATATTATAAATGGTGTTCGTCTTATTTTATCTTCTTTTTGTCCATATTAGTTAGGCGCGTTTATAGCGATATACTTTTCGTGGAATCCCGCAAATTTTCTTATTGGTGTAATCGATAACCGAATCGATAAGCCCCCAAAATCGATAAATCGAAATCGAAAAAATCGAAACCTTATTGAAACGATAACGATAAGCATATGTACAAATCGATAATCAATAAGTAATTATCGATAAGGGTCAAAATCGAATTGATAAATCGAATGCACACCCCTGCTCAGTTGTAAGAATAGGATTACAGCATTATTACTTGGACGCTACAGGGGTACCATTCATTCTTTCATCGTTATTACATGTATTCGCTTAGAAAATTTTACAGAACTTTTGTGGTCACCGAGGATTTATGTAACGACACCAACTTGTTTGGATCGAGACACTAATCGTCGTTGGTGTGATTATAATGTTTTATTTTGATGGCTAATCTTCTTATTTTATTTATTTATTCCCTTCAAGTTCTATTTCTACTTGAAAAAATAGCTTCCGCCTCGGAAGACCTCTCTTTGGGGATCTTACACAAATAGCCGGTCGAATTCAATGTTTACTTTTTCTAATTGATATACATAAATTATACACTGATCATATATGATTATACATATATTATACATGAATTATACATATATTATGCATGCGCCATCTAATTTTGGTTTAAGCGGTTGGGTGGGAGTAGCAATAAGTTATAAATTTATTATTTTGGAATATGAAGAAATTCCATTAATAATAATAAAAAGTAACAGTTATTATATAGATAAATTAGAGGTATGTTTTACAAACAGAATTAAAGAACATAACCACAACAAGATGGGAGAAATTCAAAAAATAGCCACATTTACAAGTGGTCATTCAAAAATAGCCACAGTTTTAAAAGTAATCGAAATTTAGCCACTTTTCATGTAAAGATAAATCTAACGAATACACTGTTTAAAATCCCAAAAAATACTCCAGTGTAATATACTGGAATTCTATACTGGAGTTCCTTGGTGCCCGAGAAAACTAAAAGAATCCGTCGACTCTTTTTAGTTTTAGAAGGTTTAAATTTTCAGTATAATATACCGGTCCAGCATAATATAGCGGAGATTGGAGCACCGATGCTCCAATCTCTAGTATATTATACTGGAACTTTTCGCGTGTTGGAGTTCCAGCATAATATACTGGAATTTCATACACAGGTGCACCAATCTCCAGTATATTATGCTGGAACTTTCCGTGTTGCAGCAAAATAGTGTCTATTTTTTAATGACTTTGCAAACGCTGGGTATTTTTGAATGATTAGTCCGAAACTGGCTAGCCCGTGCTATTTTTACTATGGGTGTCTAACGGGTGGCCCGGGCCGGGCTGGGTAGGAAAATTCAGGAACCGTACGGGTTGGGGTCCGGGCCGATTACGGGTTGGGACTTACCGGGTTTAACATGTTTGGGTTCATCCGGGTAAAAAATGAACCGTAAGGGTTACGGGTACAAGGGGTCGGGACGGGCCGGGTTAGTGTAATTTTTAATTTTTTTTTTTTGTATTTTGTATAACTATTGTAAGTTATATTAATATAAAGTAAAAATATAAAGAATACAATGAAGATGGGAAAAAATTGCACTTATAAATTGCAAGTGTTACATTTATTTCAAAATTACAAAATTAAAGTTTGCATTTAACAAGTAAATTAACGGAAAAAGAGTAAAACTAAATTTTCATGCATAATAATACTTCAAATTAATCTAACAAACTAAAATATTAAGCATAAATACGTCTAATTTTAAAATAACACAAATTGTCTCAAATCAACTTAAATACGAATTTCCGGAGGACGCTCAAGACAATTCTTTATATGCCTCCTTAAACTGCCTGTGTGTCACGCCCCGAACTATGACCTGGGCATAACACGGCACTCGGTGCCTGACTGCATGCGACCGAGCAAACCAACTATATGGCTGGATCAATATGTGGTATAACTATGAGCTAGAGGTAAATGTAAATCATGATAGTCTGCTAAAAAGTCTGACTAAAATATCATAGATGCGGAAAAATACTGAAGGTCTGCAAGTATAAACAAGTAGCCGACAAGGCTAACACATGAAAGCCTGCTAATATCTGACTGACTGGGTTATAGTCTACGAAGCCTCTAAAGAATACTGAAAACGCCAACTGTTTACCGGGACAAGGTCCCCGGTATACCTTATTAACTGAAATACTATAATGACTAAAACAAAAGAGAGATAAGGCCCCGAAAGACTGGGGCTCACTAATAGCTGATACGAGATGTCCTAGCAAGCTGAATCGTCGACCTGTAAATCGTTACCTGCATCGCGAGATACAGGCC
>NW_017670522.1:72117-83585 GCF_001879085.1 Nicotiana attenuata
AAAAGAAGAGAATAACTGCAGTATGTTTGCGCTGTATGAATTGTATCGTCCATTAAGGTGCATGTGTGTTGTCGGTTGAAACTCCTGATCTTGAACATTGCAGAATCATTAATTGATGTTGCTTGAAGTGCCAATTACAGTTTTCTGCAACGCATATAAGCCAGTAGCTACAAAAAAATACATTTATAATACAGGTTATCAATGTAGATGTAAACAAAAGGACTGTTTTACATAAAGTAACACACTATACAATATAAACTACTTTTTCATCTACATATCACAAGGAAAATACTGTTTATAATGATCTTTTCACCATTAATATCTTCATACCTTCTGTGGCTAGATCTTTTAACCCTGAATGGAACTTGTGCATGACAGAATAGTGCCTCATTGCAGTTGCAATTGTTTGCTTGTCTTGATACACTTGTCCTTCTTCGATAACACTTTGTGTACCTTCAGTTATTATTTCACTTTGATATTCCTCTATAACGGGAGAGGCTGGCATATCAAGTAACTGTATTGTCCCAGACGAAACCTGCATGAAAATAAAGATAAACAGTGTCATTAAAATTTTGTAGAATCTTTGTAGATAAATTGTAGATGAAGAGAAAATTTTGTAGTCAATATTTTTTCAACATGGATTGTAGTTTAATTGTAGTATAAATGTAGTAATTTTGTTGATAAGCATGAAAACAATATTGCTTTATACATCCTAAAAGTGATGTGTAGTTTATTTGTAGATAAATGTAGGAATTTATAGATATTACTGTAAAATCAGACTTCCATAGAATTTGAAACATAACAAACCTGCACTTGTGTTCTCATTTGTAATAGTCAATTCATATTGAAATCTCGTACACTTATAAGTAACGGATACGATCCTAAGTTTTTATTCCCTTTTTTTTTGTCTCCATATACACACGAACCCCCATATTGTTCCTAATCTCCATTGGAGGACAATTCTCATTCAAATGTATTTTGATTTCTACAATTTTTTCCGAAGTATCAATCATTAATTGCTCTGCAATTGTAGAAATCAACATACTGTAACTTGCATCCTCATCGAGCACAATGCCATCAACTTGAAAATCTCTAAATCTGCCATAGCTATCCCAATTCCCATTAAAAATGTAGCATGAATGGGATTTTGGACATGATTGCATGTCGTTGCTGAGGTACTGTTAATATTTTGTCGCTTTTTTGATTTTTTTAGATTAAGAAAAAAAGACGAAGAACAGAGAATTGGCAGATTGATTTCTACAATTTGACTTGAATTTGTTGAATGTTTTTGTCGCTTTTTTTTGATTAGTGGATTGAGGAAAAAAGTCGACGAACTGAGCTTTTGCAGAACTGATTTCTATAATTTGAAGTTGAGCTTCTGATTTCGACCAACTGAGCTTTTGATTTGTGGCTTAAGAGAAAATATCGAAGAACAGAGTTTTTGCAGAAAAGAGTCTATATAATTTGATTTTAAATTGAAGATAAAGGATTTCCCGTTTCAAATTTGATCTGAAGGTCGCTAAATCGATTAGAATATTCTGTTACTTGAATTTTAGCGCGCCTAATTAGGAAGATTCAGCTACTAATAATTAGTATTTAATGAATGGTATAATAATTGTAGAAAAAGTGTGGACATGGCGGGTAAATTAGAAACTATGCACATATTTGGTAATAAAGTTTCATATATGGTGTAGAAAAGAAAAATCTCATGATTAAATGTAGGGAAAATGAAACTGTATAGCCGCTCTCAAAATAATAGCCAATAATATATATATATATATATATATATATATATATATATATATATATATATATATATATATATATATACACATACATAATTTATATATAAATTATACAAATTTTACATAAATCATTCTGCATTTAATAAACTAAATTATACAAATTTTTACATACTTTTTCAGCTACCAAATGTAAATAGTTTCTGGCGCGCGGGGGCCTAAAGTGAAAAAAGGTTAAAATCGCACGGGCTAGCCAGTTTTCGGCTGGTCATTTCAAAAATAGTCAGCCTTTGCCAAGTCATTAAAAAATAGCTACTATTTTGCTGCAACAGAGACTGGTCCAGCATAAATATACTGGAGTTCGGTGCACATGTGTAATGAACTTCCAGCATATTATGTTGGACCGGTATACTTTGCTGGCTCCAGTATAATTATACTGGAGTTGCAGTATACTTTGCTGGAAACTCCAGTATAATGAAACTCCAGTCCAGTATATTATACCGGAATTCCAATATATTATGCTGGAGTATTTTTCGGATTTTGAACAGTGTTTTCGTTCAGATTTATCTTTACATAAAAAGTGGATAAATTTCGATAACTTTTGAAACTGTGGCTATTTTTGAATGACCACTTGTAAATCTGGCTATTTTTGAATTTCTCCTTGAAAAAAGTCCTTTAATGTATAAATTGTACTTGCAGTTAAAATTTGCGCAAACAGCCATAGAATGTACATTTTAAGTTGCCATAAAAATGTACATTCTATGGCAACTTAAAATGTACTTATAGTATAAAATTATTCACGCCGTTAATAGTTGTATATTTTTTTCAAATTAAATTCGTCCATTCAGACTTTCACCTCTTGTGATAATGGAAAGTTTGGCATTGTCCCACCCGTTTGTTTAAAACTCAAAAGAAAAAGTACAAGAGGGACGAGACCTTACCTTACTACTCCTCAGTTGTAGGGGTGTGCATTCGAATCGGTTTATCGATAAATCGAATCGATTATTTGTTATCGAAATCGAAAAAATCGAAACCTTATTGAAACGATAACGATAAGCATATGCACAAATCGATAATCGATAAGTAATTATCGATAAAGGTCAAAATTGAATCGATAACTCGAATGCACACCCCTAGACTGTAGACACATGTTAAATGAGTAATTACCTATTTGTGTAGATTAATATAACATACAGAATGTATATATATTTCCGCTACTATTTTTGAAAGCGCCTATACAATATTATTTTCCCTAATCTATACCCTTTCCTTTACCCTAAGTCCCTTACCCTATTATTTCCTCTACCACATTTAAGGAATGATCATATTTAAAGATCAAGGGAATGGAGTTCAAATTAATGGAAAACAGAATTAGCCGTGATGATGTGTTTTAATTTTGTTTTGTTTTTTTTTATACCGTTGGAGTGTTGGTGGCATACATTTGATCCCTTACTTTAGTTTTGTTGCATGTGCTTGTTGACACAATTTTTATATTATAAATGGTGTTCGTCTTATTTTAGCTTCTTTTTGTCCATATTAGTTAGGCCGTTTATAGCGATATACTTTTCGTGGAATCCGCGCAAATTTCTTATTTGGTGTAATCGATAACCGAATCGATAAGCCCCCAAAATCGATAAATCGAAAATCGAAAAATAATCGAAACCTTTTATTGAAACGATAACGATAACCATATGTACAAATCGATAATCAATAAGTAATTATCGATAAGGGTCAAAATCGAATTGATAAATCGAATGCACACCCTGCTCAGTTGTAAGAATGGATTACAGCATTATTACTTGGACGCTACAGGGGTACCATTCATTCTTTCATCGTTATTACATGTATTCGCTTAAGTTTTACAGAACTTTTGTGGTCACCGAGGATTTATGTAACGACACCAACTTGGTTTGGATCGAGACACTAATCGTCGTTGGTGTGATTATAATGTTTTATTTTGATGGCTAATCTTCTTATTTTATTTATTTATTCCCTTCAAGTTCTATTTCTACTTGAAAAAATAGCTTCCGCCTCGGAAGACCTCTCTTTGGGGATCTTACACAAATAGCCGGTCGAATTCAATGTTTAACTTTTTCTAATTGATATACATAAATTATACACTGATCATATATGATTATACATATATTATATCATGAATTATACATATATTATGCATGCGCCATCTAATTTTGGTTTAAAGCGGTTGGGTGGGAGTAGCAATAAGTTATAAATTTATTATTTTGGAATATGAAGAAATTCCATTAATATAATAAAAAAGTAACAGTTATTATATAGATTAAATTAGAGGTATGTTTTTACAAACAGAATTAAAGAACATAACCACAACAAGATGGGAGAAATTCAAAAAATAGCCACATTTACAAGTGGTCATTCAAAAATAGCCACAGTTTTAAAAGTAATCGAAATTTAGCCACTTTTCATGTAAAGATAAATCTAACGAATACACTGTTTAAAATCCCAAAAAATACTCCAGTGTAATATACTGGAATTCTAATACTGGAGTTCCTTGGTGCCCGAGAAAACTAAAAGAATCCGTCGACTCTTTTTAGTTTTAGAAGGTTTAAATTTTCAGTATAATATACCGGTCCAGCATAATATAGCGGAGATTGGAGCACCGATGCTCCAATCTCTAGTATATTATACTGGAACTTTTCGCGTGTTGGAGTTCCAGCATAATATACTGGAATTTCATACACAGGTTGCACCAATCTCCAGTATATTATGCTGGAACTTTCCGTGTTGCAGCAAAATAGTGTCTATTTTTTAATGACTTTGCAAAACGCTGGGTATTTTTGAATATTAGTCCGAAACTGGCTAGCCGCGTGCTATTTTTACTATGGGTGTCTAACGGGTGGCCCGGGCCGGGCTGGGTAGGAAAATTCAGGAACCGTACGGGTTGGGGTCCGGGCCGATTACGGGTTGGGACTTACCGGGTTTAACATGTTTGGGTTCATCCGGGTAAAAAATGAACCGTAAGGGTTACGGGTACAAGGGGTCGGGACGGGCCGGGTTAGTGTAATTTTTAATTTTTTTTTTTTGTATTTTGTAATAACTATTGTAAGTTATATTAATATAAAGTAAAATAATAAAGAATACAATGAAGATGGGAAAAAAATGCACTTATTAAATTGCAAGTGTTACATTTATTTCAAAATTAAAAATTAAAGTTTGCATTTAACAAGTAAATTACGGAAAAAGAGTAAAACTAAATTTTCATGCATAATATACTTCAAATTAATCTAACAAACTAAAATATTAAGCATAAATACGTCTAATTTTAAAATAACACAAATTGTCTCAAATCAACTTAATACGAATTTATTCCGGAGGACGCTCAAGACAACTCTTCATATGCCTCCTTAAACTGCCTGTGCCACACTTTGGACGAAGATTTAAGACTCGACCACAGTTCTTGCACTTTATGTTCTGAAACTTCTTCATTTTCTTCTACCACCTCAAAGTGTTCTCAAAACATATGAGCGCACTCTAGAAGTACGAGGTGATTTAACTTGAATTGAGAATTTGAGTTGAGAAATGAGAGATGAGTGAAGAAATGAAGAAGAGGGGGGGTGTATTTATAGTTTTTTCAAATGGTTAAATTTGTAATACAAAAAGTGTTAATATTTTTAAAAAAAGGCCCAAAAAGGGCTAATTGTGCAAATCGACGTATACACGTACGTTGGCAACAACTCCTGGCAGGTGACCTGTTGCCAACGGTTAACATGGGCTGCCCAATCAACAATTTTTTTTTTAAAAAAAAAAAAAGAAGAAAAGAAACTAGCCGTTAACCGATTCGGGCCGGTCCGGGCCGGGCCGGTTTAACCGTTCTACAGTATTCTGTTGATCGGGTTTGACCGGTCCGGTTAACCGGTTGAAAATAGGTGAATGGACCAAACCCTACCCCTTTAACCCAGCCCCACCCGGCCCCCTTGTACCGGTCCGGACCGGTTTCGGTTTCAACTGTCTGGGCCGGTCCGGAAACGGGCTGACCTGGCCCGTTAGACACCTCTAATTTTTACCAACAAGATACAGACGGAGCATACATTTACAAAGGGGTCATTTGCGCAAAACAGCCACTTTAACGCTGTTATTTAGAATATGATCGTACATGGACAAAAGTTGCATTGATTTTTAATTTGGGACCATCTTGTAAGGATCAGCCGTAAAAGTGGTTATTAAATAGCCCTTGGACTTGGACTATTGTTGTCACGTTAAAATTGATCTCCAACACACACAGACACGACAAAACAACAAATTGTGAACTGGCATGCATTAAGCATTTCTAGCGCTAACTCCCTTCTCTCGAGTCCCGAGCAATCTTTATCCTTCTCCCCCGAATATATAGTCAGAGATAATTACTCTTTCTTTTTTTATTCTCTTATAACTACCATGTTGACAAGTAATCGATTTGAAGGTTGACCAACATCAAGCATTATCCAAACAACTCAAGGGATGTTATTAAAAAATAATGTACATTCTCTATTTCACAACTATTTGTATAGAGTTTAAATTTTTATACACCTATAATTCAAACTTTTTATATTATTAAATTAATTATCAAAATAAATTATAATAAGTAAATTGATTGGTGACTTGAAAATAAGAAAATATCGTTACAGTTAAAATGAACTTATGTATAAAAATACAGTCACACAGTTAGTAAACGGCATTGGGATAGCAACATTATTACCATAGGCTTGTATATAACTCATTATAGTTAATCCAAGCATTTTACATGTCCACAATTTTCAGTTCTTCATTGTCAAACACCTTCATTAAACGGAAAACAAAAAAGGAAAGAGGAGAAAACAAACCAATAAAAGAGAAAATTGCCACTAACGCATACTAAATCGCATTCAAAACAAATTAACCTCCACATCCACCACAACCGCCACAACCACCACCACCGCAACCACTACCATCACCGCCGCAACAACAACCCTGGTGAGCACCACCACTGTTGCTACTCACCACTGTCGTCGTTGCTGCTACACCGGCGACAGCGGCTCCAGCGCCGGCCAAAACAACCATACGGCCGTCTTTTAATCCGAGGCCAGCTCTGGGGTTCCTCGCACCTATTTCAACATCGCCAGCTCCTTTCTTCTTCTGCTTTTCTCTGTAGCTTAGGCAGCACAAAAATACCAAAAGAGGATCACAGAACTGCAGACTATGAACGCAATATAGGCTGACTCCATACTAAATATGCTTGTCAACTACTAACTACCTTAAAGGCTATATATATAGTAAAGCTCCCGACCGATTACGATTGATCATTCTTTTTTCTCTCAGCTGCAACATGACGAATTGTTCATACCTATTGCTTTACTTTTTATTGTACTGGAGTAAATATAATAAAAATCTTATATATATATATATATATATATATATATATATATTATATTTTATTATATATATATATATATATATATATATATATATATATATATATATATATTGTAAGTTTTTTGTGAACGTCAATTGAAATTATTTTATAAGAGTAGCTTCGCCACTGGTTGTAACCTTAATTAAGCTCTTCATAATCGTTTAAATCAAATGTCCAGCGCTTTATTGTAACTTTTCGTTTCATTATTTGGTTCCTTTGGAGTTTGGACTACGGTCTTTGGCCTCTACTTCGACTTTTATTAATGTTCTTTTATTTTGTTGGTTTGACTAATTAGGAGTTTTACTTGGTCTACTGAATCTGAGCTCATATTTGGCCTGGTAGATGCATTACTTGATTATTATTTTATTAATTTATAATTTAAGTACCTTTCTTTCCAATTCGATATGCGTGTCAGCCAAACAAACTATATTTGGTGATGGAAGACTAAAAGTAGATGCAAACCTGATCTCTGTGTCATACAATACCCTGAAAAAGAAGTCCTAATCATCTTGACAAAGTCAACAAAATCTTGATTAAATGTTGCTGCTTGAATGTTCAAGTCAATTTATAGTTTATTTTAATGGCCCACTTGATGTAAATTAGAAATCTTCATGTTGGGGAAAAAATTAAATTTGGAAATTGGAAGTATTAGACCTTCATCATTTTTACGTGAAAAATAAAAGCATAAAATATTTTATCTCATTTTAATTTATAATCAGTGATCTACGATACCTCAATTACAAATTAATTAATGGGATCTTTACACAAATAGCTAGCCGGATTCACTTTTTACTTTTTCTAGCAAGTGTATAATAATTATACACTAATATACGATTATACATATATTATATAAAAATTATACGTATATTATACATCCGCCGAGTGTATTAACTTAACCGTGTGTATTCATTCTCTCTCTCTGGCAGGAAAGATAATCTTTTCTTGGGTGGGTTTGGCCTTTGTACACCTTGGCACAATAATACCAGCCCACTTTAAAAGGACATGGCATACCCATAAAACATTCAAGGGAAAAGGCTGTGTGATAAAGGGAATTATATTGAAGATACATTACAAAGGGAATTATATTGAAGTTATGTTGTATTTGTAATAAAGGGAATTATGATACAAGAAAGTTGTATACTTAAACAACTAAAACAACCAGTAAAACATAAGGGATATACATTACTGTTAGTTGGAAACGTTAACAATACAAAACAGCTAAGTAGCAATGCAATCTAATATTAGACACCCACAAGTTACACCTACAAGTTAACTCCCAACTAGAGCTAACATTACAATGAACACATCTCCTAAGCCATTCATTTCTTCATTCAAGTAGCAACGAAGCCTAAACATAGTGCCGATGAAATCAATAGAATGGTCCACATCTTTGATACTTTTTCTTCCAATGTTGAAACTTTAACCACTTGAGAATGGTTTTTAGCCTCCATGGCAGCTACTTCTTGCTTCAATTTCTCTATGTCCAACATAACAACATCCACTGACGACCCAAATTCTCTAATTTCATTCACAGGATTAACTGGGAAAACTTCATCTTCCCACAAGAAAAACCAAAATGAATAATCTTGTCAATAACATTAAATTACATTTAGACTAAAACACTTATACATTATACAATTGAAAAGCTTAAAACATATGCGAAAAAGAAAACCAAACTTTACAACAAAACCAACAAACTTTATGCTTAGGGCATTTATAAAACTTCCTTCCAGGATTAGAAATAATTTTCGAAGTTAAGTGGATGGCTATCATACCAAAATGACACTTAATCTGAGGAGAGGCGAGAGTAGATGAGCTTCCTTGAGACATTTCACATTCGAGGAAAGAAGGTGAGTAGATGAGCAGAAATTTTCACTCTGATATGAACCCTAGAATTTACGCCTATGGTGGTATTGGGAAGAAGAAGGCATCTGACGGGTCATATTAAAAGGGCTTGGGTCGGATCTGTCCAACGTGGCTTTCCAGGTGGCATTTTAATTGCTTTGTTGGACGAGGGGTTAAAAATAAGGGTCATTTTTTCCACTTTCCTAACGGTAGGCCTTTAAATGGTCTGATAGTATAAATGGGGAGTAAAATGTACTATTTATTAAAGTAGAGGGGTATATTAGCCCCTTTTCCCAACATTCAAAATGCTTAACTTTTAGAAAGCACTACAGTTTTATAGCTAATTACAATTTGTATCGATTGTTTCAATATTTACTAACAACAACAAACCTAGTGTAATCCCACAAATAGGGGTATTTCAGTATTAACCATTCGTAGCAAATTTTTCCTTGTCAGGCATCTGTATTTATTCACGCAACGAATATAGCTTGTGTCAACTGTATCCGCATGTGCAACCAATACAATCTGTATCAACTATATTCGTTTTCCCAATGAATACAACCAAGGTGAAATACAAAAATGCAGGGGTGTATACTGTTGGGTTTTTTAAGCATTAATATGGCTTAAAAGAGGGTGAACGGGAAATGGAGGGAAAAGAAATTTTAAGTTTCCCCCCCTCCCCTACCCCCCCCCCCCCCCCCCCGCTTTGACAAAGGGACATTGTCCCATATTGGAAGAGGAAGAGGTTTTTGATGAATATATAAGCAATTACTCTTCTTCTAGATCTTAAACAGTTGAGAAGAAAGCAAGCCTCGCGCCTTCGTCGTCACTCGCTCGGCTCGGCTTCGGATTCGGATTCGAATTCGAATTTGGATTTGGATTTGGTCAAAATGATCGATTGATTGATTAATTTTTTGGACCAAATTTATTTGTTAATAGTAAATACTAACAGAAATGTTATTAAAAATATGTTTTTTTAACAGAATATTAATATTAAATCCAACAAAATATTAAATGTTTTTCCGTTATCCATTTCCAATTTTCGGTTATGTAACCGAACCTCTTCAATTCCCGGTTTATTATTGCATAAATTAGCCATTTATGTTATAGCATTTATGCAATGGCCGTTTTGCATAAACAGCCATTCCGAAGAGTTGTACCTCTTCAGTTTTCAGCCCAACATTGGCTATAAATACAAGTCCATTCTCTCAGAATTTCAATACGATTTTCCGAGTTCTCCTCCTTTCTTCTATATACTTTTAACTTCAAAGAAAGCAACAGTAATTGTGATTTGCTACCGAACTTTGTGTTCGCTGAAACACGGCTGTTTGAAGTACCACTACACCAATGTATAATTCGTTCTATCCTGGGAGGAAATAATCCATAACCTTGGGTACTAGGAGGGGATTAAATTCCTTGAGGAAACATGTGAATTCAGTGGGCTCGGATTAACTTTTGTTTCTTTTACATTTTCTGTTTATATGTTGTTTTATCTTTTTTGGAATTAGTTTACAAATACAGTTTACTAACAAGCTTAAGGAATTTAATATATTTTCTGTATTTGTGTTATATTCATTGTTCTGGAGATTAAAACGTTTGTGGTTTTCTACTCCGTTGGATACTAAATCTACGTGATTTTAACGTTTGCTTGTGTCATTCTTTTATAGAAATGACTAATGATAACGGAAACCAAGTTGTTCCGATGGTGACTGTCAATGCGTCGACACGCCGAACACCGGCATTGGCACCGTCGGAGAAACACCGAAAAATTTTTCGGGTTAGATTTCAAGTGGTGGCAGCAGAAGATGTTCTTCTACTTGACTACTTTAAGTCTGCAGAAGTTCATTAAGGAGATGTTCCTGTTCTACCCGAAGAAACTCTAGAGAATGAACGCTTTCTCGTGATTGAGGCGTGGAAGCATTCTGATTTTCTGTGCAAGAATTATGTTCTTAGTGGACTGGAGGACGATCTGTATAATGTCTACAGTGGCGTGGAGACGTCAAAAGAATTATGGACTGCGCTTGAAAAGAAATACAAAACTGAAGATGCCGGGATGAAGAAGTTCGTTGCTGCTAATTTTTTAGACTACTAAATGGTAGATAGCAAGTCTGTTATTACCCAAGTTCAGAAATTGCAAGTGATTATTCACGATCTCCTTGCTGGAGGTGTAAATCGAATTAATACTGATGTTGAAAGTAGTAATATTAGTATTTTTACTAACAACATTTTCATTGAAGGTCTTGTCATCAACGAAGCATTCCAAGTAGCAGCGATGATTGAGAAGTTGCCTCCTTTGTGGAAGGACTTCAAAAACTACTTGAGACACAAATGCAAGGAGATGTCGCTTGAAGATCTCATTGTTCAGTTGAAAATCGAAGAGGACAACAAAGCTGCTGAAACGAGAGGTCGTGGAAACTCAACAATAATGGGAGCAAACATTGTTGAGGATACTTCTCAAAATAAGAGAAAGAGGAAGC
>NW_017670522.1:84404-86829 GCF_001879085.1 Nicotiana attenuata
TTTTTAATGATTTCTAAATTTGATACGGGGTATATCAAATAGTATATCTACGGGATGACACGTTTAGGAATCATCTATGTAAGTGTGAAGTGTTAGCCGCTTCAAGGAGAATTTTGTAAGGCCAATTCTCTACGCACTTATGAAATCAGGCGGTGTTCATGGATGAAACGAACACAACAATGAGAACCAAAGATGGTTAAGGGTTGGTTGTGTGACTTATGGTTGTCTAGGTATACACCAAAGTTCGACGGTTCAAAGATATCAAATCTATCGATTGACCGAGTATATCCGACATAAGTTCACTACGGAAAGTTCAAAGGAAAACCTACTTATCCAGATGCAATTAATCCTTGCTTGCAAATCACAGAGTTTTTCATACATATTTCCGTGATATAGCCATTTCCCATTCATGTGGGGGATTGTTGGGTTTTTAAGCATTAATATGGCTTAAAAGAGGGTGAATGAGAAATAGAGGGAAATAAAATTTTTAAGTGAAATTTTAAGTTTTCCCCGCTTGACAAAGGGACATTGTCCCATATTGGAAGAGGAAGAGGTTTTTGATGAGTATATAAGCAATTACTCTTTTTCTAGCTCTTGAAGAGTTGAGAAGATGGCAAGCCTCGCGTCGTCGTCATCGTCTCTCGTTCGGCTCGGCTTCGGCTTTAGATTTGGATTTGGTCAAATGATCGATTGATTGATTAATTTTTTTGGACCAAATTTATTTGTTAATAGTGAATATTAACAGAAATGTTATTAAAATTTTGTTTTAATTATAGAATATTAATATTAAATCCAATGGAATATTAAATTTTTTTTCATTATCCGTTTTCCAATTTTTGGTTGTGTAACTGAAGCTCTTCAATTCCCATTTATTATTGCATAAATTAGCCATTTATGTTATGACATTTATGCTATGGCCGTTTTGCATAAACATCCATTCTGAAGAGTTGCACCTCTTCAGTTTTCAGCCCAACATTGGCTATAAATACAAGTCCATTCTCTCAAAATTTCAATGCGATTTTCTGAGTTCTCCTCCTTTCTTCTGCATACTTTTAACTTCAAAGAAAGCAACAGCAAGTGTGATTTGCCACCGAACTTTGTGTTTGCTGAAACGCTGGGGTTTGAAGTACCACAATACCTGTGTGTAATTCGTTCTATCCTAGGAGGAAATAATCCATAACCTTGGGTACTAGGAGGGGATTAAATTCCTTAAGGAAACACTGTGAATTCAGTGGGCTCGGATTAACTTTTGTTTCGTTTACATTTTCTGTTTATATGTTATTTTATCTTTTCCAGAATTAGTTTACAAATACAGTTTACTAACATATACAAGGATACAAACAATGAAAAATACATTATATATATTGTACATAAATTGTATCAACTGTATTTATTTGCGTATAATGATTATATCAATAAATACAGTTTTGATGGATAACTTATATCAATGTAGAAGACTACTCTGATCTAGGAAGACGACTCAGATCTGTGAAAAGAGAAGACAAAAGAGGCAGAGAAGGGAAAAGAGATAGGGGAAACCATGTCCCACATCCACCGCCCTAAACAAGCCACCACTAAAACCCCTAATAAGAAAAACTCTAAAAAAAATAGAAGAGAGAAAGGGTTGCAATAGCTCACTGAAACGCAAAAATTTTGAAAGTCAAGGAAATGAATCATGAGTTTAACTATTGGATACATGAACTTAACCGGTCAAATGAGAAAATTAGGAAAGTGTGTGAGAGAGAGTGCTTGTGCCGGGAGTTACAAATATGAAGCAACACAGAGAGAGAGAACGGTTGGACAGAGTTGAGGAATGTTGGGAAAAATTAATAATCCCACCCAGGAATAATATCCACGATCAATTAAAATAACACAAGAGATTAACAACGATACCAAGTCTTTTAACAGGGTAAAATACAATACCCGAGGTGAGTAATATAATACTACTATCATATTACAACTTGGTAGTGTCAAGAGACTACTACACCTTAAAAAAAAATAACACTCTTTATTTTAAACACCTCACTACAATATTACTCCAACACAATATTTATCTCACAGACTACAATCTGTGGATTACTCTCTCTATACTCTATTCGCTCTCTGATTTTAGTGTGTTTCAATGAGGAACGAATAGTTCCTTTTATAGGCAAATTTGTCGTCCAAGTGAACTAATCAGATTTGGTTCTTGCAAGTTGCAAGATTGGTAACAACTAAAAACCAAAACCAATTTGTTATGGTTTGCCCTTGGTTTCTGCAGCGCCTACCATGGACTTCTTTTCCTCCTAATCATATCTTTTCCTTTATTCTTTTTCTTTTATTTATTATGGTCCCACAAATCTCTCCCTAATTTTATTTTTCTTCTTCTATTCCTAAGACATGATCTCAATCTTTGTAAAAATCTTTCAAAATTTGTAGAGGTCTT
>NW_017670522.1:87948-164355 GCF_001879085.1 Nicotiana attenuata
ATAGAGCTCTTGAATACTCCTTGTCCTTTGCGGCTGTTCATTTGAACTTTCTTGAGAAGAGGGAGATGCAACATTGGTTGGAGAAGGAGGTGGAGTTGTATCCTGCACAGGTTCCACGGTCTCTGGTTCTTCTTCATCATCAAAGTATGGAAGAAAATCGTATGAAGTTTCTTCCTAAGCTTCCAATTCCATGCCAATTCTTCATCAAATTCAACATCACGACTCACCACCACCTTACCGTTGCTTGGGTTGTATAACTTGTAGCCTTTTGAACTCGTATCATAGCCAACAAATACATGCTTGACACTTCGATCATCAAGCTTTGCTCTCCCTTGATGTGTAACATGAGCACAGGCTATGCTCCCAAAGATTCTCAAATGTTTGACACTTCGCTTTCTTCCACTCCATGTTTCTTGAGGGGTTTGATCTCTAACATTTCTTGTTGGAGACCTGTTGTCCAAATAAACTGCACAAGAAATAGCTTCGGCCAAAAATTCCTTGGGCATAGTTTTAGCTTTCAACATGCATCTAGCCATATTAATAATGGTTTGGTTCTTTCTCTCTGCAACTCCATTTTGTTGGGGTGAATAAGGTACCGTTAAAAGGCGGCGAATTCCATGAGACTGACAAAAATTATTAAATTCTTTCGAAGTGAATTCGCCTCCTCTATCGGACCTTAAAGCTTTTATTTCATAGCAACTTTTTTTTTCCACAAGTACTTTGAAATTTTTAAAGGCAGCAAAATCTTCAGATTTTTGGTTCAAGAAATAAACCCATGTCTTTCTGCTAAAGTCATCAATGAAAAGCAGAATGTATTTACTTTTACCAAAGGAAGGTGAATTGATTGGTCCACACACATAAGTGTGAACAAGCTGGAGCGGCTTGGTTGGCCTTGACATGGCCTCCTTTGGAAAACTCCTCCTTGCATGTTTTCCAAAAAGACAAGTTTCACATAATTTATTTGGATGGTTGATTGATGGTATCCCATGTACCATGTTCTTTTCTCCCATTGATTTGAGCGCTTCAAAATTTAAGTGCCCAAATTGCATATGCCAACAACATGATTCATCTTGCACATTAGCCTTCAAACACTTTGCATCAATTGTCTTAAGACTCAGAGAAAATAATCTATTCTTTGCCATATGCATTTTAGCAATTAGAATTCCACTTGAATCTTTAAGCTAAAGATGCACATTTTTCACGTGGATGTCATATTCCTTTTCAAGAAGTTGGCCCAAACTCAAAATATTACTTTTTAATTTTGGCACATAATAAACATCTTGAATTAACTTGTGGTCACCATTTTTACAAGAGATCGGAATCGTACCTATCCCTTGGATTTGAATCTTTGAGGTATCTCCAAAGGACACATTACCTCTCACCATTTTATTGATCTCCACAAACATCTCTTTGCATCCACACATATGATTGCTTGCTCCATTCTCCAAATACCACGAGCTCTAATCATTATTGTCTTCTTCCTTGAGTGCCAGCAATAACGTTGACTCATCTTCTTCTTTCTTGTCGTCAACAAGGTTAGCTTTCTCTTCAACATTACTACGACATTCCCAAGAGTAATGGCCAAATTTATGACAATTATAGCACTCAATTTTTTTATTTATCATACCTTTGTCTATTATTTTCTTGATATTAGCCATGTCCTGTTCCTCCTCTATGTCCACGACCACGACCTTTGAATGCTTGTTGGATTTTAACTTCATTGTTGAAGTTGTTACCGTTACTTCTTCCTCGTCCATGACCGTCACGGCCTCGTCCTCGTCCATTCTCTCGATAGCTTTTTACACCTCCATAATCCTTAAAGGGCTTGAATTTTATGAAGTTGCTCCAGTGGCTCTTCTTGTCTCCTATTGATCTTTTCTTCATGGTCCTGTAAAGAACCCTCCAATTGCTCCACCATCATTGAGTCTAAATCTTTAGACTCCTCAATAGCGCACACCACAAAATCAAATTTAGGTGTTAAAGTGCGAAGGATCTTTTCTAACACACGGACATCTTCTATGTCCTCCCCGTATCTTCTTAATTGATTTACAACAGCCTTCACTTTTGAACAATAATCCGAAATGCATTCGGATTCTTTCATTTTTAAAGCTTCAAAATCAGCCCTTAGAGTTTGAAATTTTACCTTTCTCACATTGTCAACTCCTTGGAGAGAATTTTGTAAAATCTTCCAAGCTTCCTTTGAGGCGGTAGCATCTGGCACCTTCTCAAACCTGGCATCATCCAAACATTGGTGGATGAGCGTGAGGGCTTGTTGATCCTTCTTCCTTGTCTTTGCCAACACATCTTTTTTCATTTTGAGGAAGAGCTTCCTCATTATCGGGTTTTGCATACCCTCTATCTACGGTTTCCCACACATCCTGGGTGCCAAGAATGGCTTCATGCGTAGACACTATTTTTCATAATTATCTTTTGTGAGACAGGGGTACTGAAAAGACAACGGACCATTACTCGCCATGGCTCTGATACCACGTTGTTGGAAAAAATAATAATCCCACCCAGGAATAATATCCACGATCAATAACAATAACACAAGAGAGTAACAACGACATCAAATTTTTTAACAGGGTAAAATACAATACCCGAGGTGAGTAATATAATACCACTATCATATTACTACTTGGTAGTGTCAAGAGACTATTACACCTTCAAAAGAAATAACACTCTTTATTTTAAATACCTCACTACAATATTACTCCCACTCAATATTTATCTCACAGACTACAATCTGTGGATTATTCTCTCTATACTCTATTCGCCCTTTGATTTTGGTGTGTTTCAATAAGGAACGAATAGTTCCTTTTACAGGCGAATTTGTCGTCCAAGTGAACCAATCAGATTTGGTTCTTGCAAGTTGCAAGATTGGTAACAACTAAAAACCAAAACCAATTTGTTATAGTTTTGCACATGGTTTCTGCAGCGCCAACCATGGCCTTTTTTCCCTCCAATCATATCTTTTTCCATATTCTTTTTTCTTTTATTTAATATGGGCCTCACAAGGAAGGGGAGAGATGGCGGTTAGGGTTAGAAATCCCTTTAAACATGATATTTGCTATAAAACTCAAAGTGTAGCTATGTAAGTACTCCATCTGTTTCATATTAAATGAGGTACTTTCCTTTTTAGTCTGTTTCAAAATAAATGACACATTTCTAAATTTGGAAATAATTTAACTTTAAACTCCTCATTTTACCCATTTTACCCTTGATATGAAGCTTTTATAACCACACAAAAGTCATGGCGCCACAAAGCTTTACCCCTTAAGCTTTTAAGACCACAAATTTTAAAAGTTTTTCTTTATTACCTTAAACTTCGTGCCGAGTCAAACTACCACATTTAGTTTGAAACGGAGAAAGTAGTAATTATTTTAAAGTATATTTACTTATAGTAAATATAGTGTATAAGCTAGTTATACCATGTTAACTTTCTAATAACAAACTGCATGTCCATCAAAAGCTGCATGTATTTGAAAAGAAAAATCATAGGGTGCAAGTATTTAACAATATGAAAGACGTCTCTCTTTACATGTGTTACATTTTCTTCCAAGTACTTCATTTTGTAAATTCTGAATATTATATTAACTACAGTTAGCCTCTCTATACCAGAAGATGCAGCACAATGGGTTATGGTTAGGAATTCGGATAACTCGTTATGGTTCAAGCATTTTACACGTCCAGAATTTTCAGTTCTTCAGCATCCAACACCTTCCACACCCCCCTCCCTCAACTCCTAAATAAAGAAGAGAAAAAAGGAAAGTGGAGAAAAGCAAACCAAGAAAAAAGAAGTCCATTAATGCACATTAATTCACATTTGATCGACTGTCAAAACAAATTTAATTCTAATTAACCTCCACATCCTCCACAACCGCCGCAACCACCACCACCATCATCACCGCCACCATCGCCACCACCGCAACAACAACCCTGGTTTTCGCCATCGGCGATAGCAGCTCCAGCGCCGGCCAAAACAACCATATTCCCGTCGCTTAATCCTTGACCATCACTATCGGAGGGGATTGAAGAATGCTAGACGACCCGCTTGCAGTGTCACGACCCAAAATCCACTAAGGGTCGTGATGACGCCGGACACTGCTGTCAGGCAAGCCAACCAAATTACTTAATCAAATTCTCGTTTTATTACTTTTGAAAATCTAGGATAATTCTTCAAATTTAGCAATTTAAAAGATAATCGTCTAAAATCAGAATTTAAATAATAAACAACTCAATGCAAAATACTTCAACCATCCCAGAACCCGGTGTCACAAGTGCATGAGCATCTACAGATAAGGAAATAAAATACAACATCCGTCCGAAGTACAGTGGACAAGAAATAAATACAATACACTGGAAGGGACTATACTAGCTGCGGGTCGCCTCGAATGATGTAACTCACCTAGTCCCAGAATCATCCGCGCTGCTACGCCCAGTAGGCCACAAGGGTTACATATACCTGTGCAACAAAAATGCACAGAAGTGTAGTATGAGTACGAAAATAACGTGTACTCAATGAGTATCCCGCCTAACCTCGAAGAAGTAGAGGCGAGATGGTCGACTTCGACACTAACTAAGGGTCCAATAATGTGAAGTCAATAAAATACTAAATCGCGGATTTCTATAAACATGATTTTTAATCCATTAGAAGGAAACAAGTAAAACAATTAATTCCTTTTATATGAAGTTTTCCCAAAATTTCCTTTTCACTGTTTACCCAATTATTCTCAAGCCGTAAAGAGTCTATAACAACTTTAATAAGTTTCAAGGCAAGCAATACGAGCATGCACAAATAATCACCGCGGGATGTACGGCCCGGTCCAATATAAATGTAAATTGAGCATTTGCCGAGGGTCGGCGACGCGCCTATAGATGCATCTATTACCCCGCTCGCGAACTAACCTGCGACGCGGTCAACATAAAATAAATACACACCCTGCTCGCGAATCATGCGTGCGACGCAGGTACACATAGAGGTACATGCTCAAACAATCAATCAAGGATTATCAGGGGACATTATCTAAATTAAATAAATCCTCTTTTAACAATTCGAGAAAGTAACGTTTAATCCCTTTTTAAATTCATTTACTAATCCAAGGTGATTCAAGCAATTCAAGTCGTCAATAAGTTTACAATTAATCCAAGTATAGCATGCTTTTGGGTCCTAGACTACCCGGACAATAGCATAATAGTAGCTACGCACGGACTCTCGTCACCTCGTGCGTACGTAGCCCCCACAAATAGGAGCAAATATCCAATTATTTCACCTATGGGGATATTTCCCTCTCACAAGGTTAGAAAGGAGACTCACCTCACTCCGGAGATCCATAACCGGCATTCCACGCCCTTCCGAAGACTCCAATTGATGCACCACGCTCCAAAACTAGCCAACGGTTACGCAAATCCATTAATATATGCTTAATTGTTCATTACAATCTAATTTATAGCAATTCCTAACTCCGATCGAAAAGTTGACCAAAATGCCCTCGGGCCCACGTGCCCGGAATCCGAAATTTTTCGAAGATAAAGACTACCCATGACCTTAGGAACTCAAATATATAATTTTCACTAAATTCTATACTCAATATCGTGGTTAAATTCCAAGAATACAAATTCTAGGTCTTTCTACCAAAACCCCCAAATTTCTACTAATTTACATGCTAAAATCCTTATATAATTGATGCATTTAACTCAAAATAGGTGGGGATAACTTACCTTATCATTGATGACGAAATCCCTTCTTGGAGCTCTCCAAAAATCGCCCCAAGCCATGAAAAATATGAGAGAAATGAACTCAACCCCGATTTTGAACAACCATTCTGCCCCAACTATTTTCGCTTCTGCGAAAATATTTCCGCTTCCGTGGTCCCGCTTTTGCGGACAAAACGCCGCTTCTGCGGACACTAGGCTCCAGCCCAATTTTCGCTTCTGCAGACGGTCCACCGCTTCTGCGGTTTCGCTTTTGCGGATCTAGGGCCGCTTCTGCGGTCCTGGGCTGCTTCACATCTAACCGCTTCTGCGGCCTCGCTTCTGCGGGGCCGCTTCTACGGTCCCAAATCCGCAGAAGCGGAAATACCAGAAGCAGCAGCTCCAGCCCTTCTTTAAACTCCGAATTCGATTCGTTAGCCACCCGGAATCCACCCGAGGCCCCCAGGACCCCAACCAATTATACCAACCAGTCCCAAAACACGCCACGGACTTGCTCGAGGCCTCAAATCACATCAAACAACGCTAAAATCATGAATCGACCTCCAATCCAAACTTAATGAACTTCAAAATTTCAAACTTCTATTTTTGATTTTTAAACCTATCAAATCACGTCCGATTGACCTCAAACTTTGCGCACAAGTCATATTCGACATTACGGACCTACTGCATTTTCCGGAATCGGATTCCGACCCCGATATCAAAAAGTCCACCTCCGGTCAAACTTCTCGAAAACCCTCAAATTTCTATCTTTAGCCAAATGGCTCCAAAATGACCTACGGACCTCCGAATTCACTTCCGATTGCGCTCCCAACTCCAAAATCACCATACGGAGCTATTCTCAGACTCGGAATCCCAAACGGACATCGATAACACTAAAATGCACTTCAAGTCAAACTTAAGAAATTTCTTCAAAAATGCTAACTTCCACAATAGGCGCCAAAACGCTCCCGGGTTATCCAAAACCCGCACCGGGCATACGCCCAAGTCCGAAATCATCATACGAACCTGCTGGAACCTTCAGATCCTGATTCCGAGGTTGTTTACTCAAAAATCCCATCCTAGTTCATTCTTCCAACTTTAAGCTTCCGAAATGAGAATTCTCTTTCCAAATCAACTCTGGACTTCCCGAAATTCAATTCCGACCACGCATACAAGTCATAATGCCCGAAATGGAGCTGCTCATGGCCTCAGGCTGCTGAACGGAGCGCTAGAACTCAAAACGACCGGTCGGGTCGTTACATTCTCTCCCACTTAAACATACGTTCGTCCTCGAACGTGCTGAGAACTACACTGAAGCAGTCTGAAATCACTATTTAACACCTCATGCACCTTTCCGTGCTACCACAACTCAGTTGAGCGCATTTGCTCGATCAATTCTGAAGATATTTCCTTTTATTCAAGCAGATAGGCCTTAGAGCCTAATTCCAACATCCGGAATTCTCTGTCAGGCCTGTTTCCAACATACGAACACCGTATCAATCACCACACGCTGTACCCAAACATGACTGCATAACTTTGCTGAATTCACACCTTGCATCATTTTACTCACCGGACCACAATAACATTTTCTGATCAACTTAGTCTAAATTCCACGAATCTGATGCTCCCATTGCACCCCATGACATACACCGGTCTTACTCTAACTCTTACAATACCGCCACAGCGGAAGATATGTGCAGAAATTCATAATCAACTGCCGAGTCAACCCATCATTGAGTCTATACTTCTGACAAGAAACATTACCATATTCTGAACCAAATCGTGATCTTTGTTCCTTAATATATTCCATATAGTCAGATTGCACTGATCCTGAATCCAATGATTCCATCTCACCCAGTACGAACTGCTCAGGCAATAAGCCACCCCGGACATAATCAAAAGCCACATATGATGCCGCAATGTGCCAATAGGCTACCAATTCGAACGCGATACAATGAAAACGAACTCTAAAAAAGGAAATCCAATTACCCCGCTCGCGAATCATACATGCGACGCGGGCTCACAGCTAATACGAGCTTTCCTCAGAAAAATAGGAAACGAAACACGTAAAAACAGATATAGGTAACTGTGCTCATCATCACACTGTTGCGGTGTGCAACCCGAATCCACACATAGAACTCACATAAGGAGATATACATCGAGCTAAATTGCTCATTACAGCAAGATACCGACTATCGGTCACAAGCACGCTAGGTGCATAATACCATCCCTGGGAAGACATACAGTGCCATAAGCTACAACTCAAGCACAACTAAGGTGCGATATACAATCTGAATCTTAGGAGTCGTTTTGCTCATAATACATCATTCTACGCGGATCCTCAACACATAAGAAATTTCTCAAGTCGTCTCACAACTCACACGGCGCAATGCATCACTACATGAAATATCTGACAACGAAATAACACCCTGACTACTCCATAAGGAGCGCATTACTGAAATGAACACAACTGGCCCGACATAGAGCCCAAATTCACATTTAAATCCCTCCACCGACCTCAAGTCGATCCTGATCATATCAACTAAACCAATAACCTTTCAAAGGTCCATACTAATTTCCTCCTTCTCATAACACACAAGAACAACCATCATAACCGGAGTACTCATCCACAGTCCACAACTCAGTAACTGAGTGCCCTCCAAGCACATATTCTCAACTTATCGATCTCATCACAAATCTTCATACTCGGTTTAAGTTCTTCAATCAATCAAGTGACTACCTGCCACACTTATACTATCTTCCTGTGGGACACACTCCCCCAACCTACCATAACAAATAGTTGGGTCGTACCTCCAAACCACCGACCGCACTAACGCTGAAAAGCGATCAAGAATCATTAACCATGACGCAAAGACCCTTTTCACAAAACACCGATCTCAGGTGACGCTGAAGGCAATACCAGCTTACCTTAAACGTCGAAACTCTTTTCCCGCTCATCCGAGCTTGTGACATCCTTGTCAACACCGAACTGCCACCTTGCTCTTCACTGCAAATTCCATACCACTCACTGCACTTAACATGCCAATATACGATAGAACTCATTTTTCATCATAGCTTCGGAACCACTAATAGGTTAACACTTCATCACATAAAAGCTTTTCACTGAACTCACTTCAGGAGGAACATAGCAACACATAGGCAAATTTTCATAACCATAGAATATGCAAATCTCTAAGTAGTGGTCCAAGCCACCATAACCCTTCCGGGATCTGCTTACACATAACAAGCCATAACATAAGAATGCTTCTGAATAATATCAATTACGGCAGCTGACAAGCCTCATACGCACCATCGCAACTCACTTGCATAACTCGATCACGCTGAGGAAACTGATCGCTAACACCAATATGCCAATTCAACTATGGCCAATCAATGCCTTAGAGATAATACTAACTCCATCCGTCACATATCATACTCCATCCGCACTCATCCCGAGTGACCCTGAATCACGAGACCATGCTGTCTCAAATCCCACGAACCAATTCATACCTTCCTTGCGCGCATATTCGCACCCTCAACTGACGTGACCATTATGCTACCTATTACGAATCTGAAATCTCTTCTCATTTTCCTCTCAAGTTCTACACTGCAAGTCAAAACATCATAGAACACTCTGTGCCTCTTCTCATAGGCTGCTATCAAGCTCCATTCTAAACCGTATCTATAGGCTCGAAATCATTAGGCATCACACTTTATCCCCTTTTTTTTGAACCCATCAGAACCGTTACTGAGAGCCACCCGCTCTGACTTGGTCCTGAATATAATCAATTCCATAAATCTTCTAGCACATGAATACCCCATGGGTGATGCACCTGGCAGAATCCCTTCTCTTGGAACCCGCATCTTTACAACACAATCATGAATCCTTCCCCAAGTCTGGACATGGGCCAATAAGGCCAACGATAGCCCACCTTTAATAATCCCTTTGTTTAATTTACCACTTATGTTCTTTTTCGTAGCTGAAACAGCTCAGCAATATGCTAATAACCAGAAACCTCACAAGTAGCTAACTATGCAACCCAATCATAAGCGGTGGGACTCTCCCACTTAGCTTGAAGCCATTATTGCACAAATCTGGAACTCACCGGAGTTCCTCATCTCTTATTGACATAGCCTTACGCAATCAATCGCCAAAATTCTCGATTCCTTACGGTAGAAGCCCCCATTTTTATATTCTGAATCATTATCAACATTCACAGAACAATTCCCTTCGCTGTATAACCAGTAGACTCTTCGCAGAAGCCTCACCAACCACGCGATTGCTAACCTGCTCACATAAATACCCCACCTGTAGGAGTCCCTCCCCGGCATCTTCCAACGCTGCTACGTGAGGTACAATCACTGCGACATCGATAATCCCTCCTGAGTCCGAGCTCATTCTCCGACTGCACAAGTCCATTCATCCCTCGTGGACATCAATTAAATGCACGGCAATATTCCTCCAATCCCAAGTTATGTTGTATCCTTCTCCATTCACGAAGCCCCGTCCTGTTATATCAAATCTCCTGCCGCATGATAGCCCATACTTCTAATTAATTCGTAGGCTTCAATCCCCAGCCACCATAATCCCAAATCATTCTAAACATTCCTTAAGGTGCGTAATCGTCCTACCACCAAGCCTGTATGCAACCTCCGCCACTCTCCCACTTTGGGCAAACTCGCTTCTTTAATCAGCTACCTGACCTTTGCTTCATACACCTGGCCTTTTGGAAGTTTAAAACTCCGCCTAACACTTCCCGCACGCATTTCTCATCTTTTGCTGCCCGATTTTTGCCTTAATAAAATCTATCTTCCTAGTACTTGAGTCCAAATCGCTACTAACTTTAAACCCTTCCGAAGGTCATCCTTCTCGAACCGCCAACATTAGAAATACTGATCCAATCCTGAACCACCGCACCCTGCAATATTTGACAGTTGCATCTCTGATACTATTTCATAATATCTTGCCCCAAAGGCGAATTGTAGAAGATTATAACACCGACACACTTAATACGTTCAATCAGGACAACAACACCCCAACATAGAAGAAAACTCCACTACGCTTGCAAATACCAAGTCTCATTACTTCCACCAGCCCACATCTGACCATCCTTAGTTCGATTGCCTTTCCCCTACCGGGAATAAAATACGGAATCTCTTGGTTATGCACTGAAATAACCTCCCTTCAAGTCATTCACTGCCCCGACACGTGGGCAACATCCTACCATCATATCACTACTGCGGAGCAGTCATTCATAAGCATCATGGCAACTTGTGCCTAGCCTCAAAGCCCTCAGAAGTACCGTTACTAAGCTGAAATAATAAAATATTCTTCCATAAAGCGATGATAATAATCCGATCAGCTATACCAGGAGATGTATCACATATTTAATACCATCATGACTCTTCAATTCTCGATTTATAACAAGCGCTTTGCGTCGCATAAGGTTGAGTAGGAAGGAAACAAAGGCATAAGCCTCACTGGAATCAAATTGCACGATAAGGAATCAAGAAGGGAAGTACTCCTAACAGTCCTGCAGCCTCCCGAGGATAAGTACCGACGTCTCCGTACCGATCCGCGAGACTCTACTTGACTTGCTCATGACTCGTGAGACCCTAGGAACCTAGTGCTCTGATACCATGTTGTCACGACCCAAAATCCACTAAGGGTCGTGATGGCGCCAGACACTGCTGTCAGGCAAGCCAACCAAATTACTTAATCAAATTCTCGTTTTATTACTTTTGAAAATCTAGGATATTTCTTCAAATTTAGCAATTTAAAAGATAATCGTCTCAAATCAGAATTTAAATAATAAGCAGTTCAATGCAAAATACTTCAACCATCCCAGAACCCGGTGTCACAAGTGCATGAGCATCTACAGATAAGGAAATAAAATACAACATCCGTCCGATGTACAGTGGATAAGAAATAAATACAATACACTGGAAGGGACTATACTAGCTGCGGGTCGCCTCGAATGATGCAACTCACCTAGTCCCAGAAGCATCCGCGCTGCTACGCCCAGTAGGCCACAAGGGTTACATATACCTGTGCAACAAAAATGCACAGAAGTGTAGTATGAGTACGAAAACAACGTGTACTCAATGAGTATCCCGCCTAACCTCGAAGAAGTAGAGGCGAGATGGTCGAATTCGACACTTACTAAGGGTCCAATAATGTGATGTCAATAAAACACTAAATCTCGGATTTCTATAAACATGATTTTTAATCCATTAGAAGGAAACAAGTAAAACAATTAATTCCTTTTATATGAAGTTTTCCCAAAATTTCCTTTTCACTGTTTACCCAATTATTCTCAAGCCGTAAAGAGTCTATAACAACTTTAATAAGTTTCAAGGCAAGCAATACGAGCATGCACAAATAATCACCGCGGGATGTACGGCCCGGTCCAATATAAATGTAAATTGAGCATTTGCCGAGGGTCGGCGACGCGCCTATAGATGCATCTATTATCCCGCTCGCGAACTAACCTACGACGCGGTCAACATAAAATAAACGCACACCCTGCTCGCGAATCATGCATGCGACGCAAGTACACATAGAGGTACATGCTCAAACAATCAATCAAGGATTATCAGGGGACATTATCCATATTAAACAAATCCTCTTTTAACAATTCGAGAAAGTAACATTTAATCCCTTTTTAAATTCATTTACTAATCCAAGCTGATTCAAACAATTCAAGTCGTCAATAAGTTTACAATTAATCCAAGTATAGCATGCTTTTGGGTCCTAGACTACCCGGACAATAGCATAATAGTAGCTACACACGGACTCTCGTCACCTCGTGCATACGTAGCCCCCACAAATAGGAGCAAATATCCAATTAATTCACCTATGGGGACATTTCCCTCTCACAAGGTTAGAAAGGAGACTCACCTCGCTCCGGAGATCTATAATCGGCGTTCCACGCCCTTCCGAAGACTCCAATTGATGCACCACGCTCCAAAACTAGCCAACGGTTACGCAAATCCATTAATATATGCTCAATTGTTCATTACAATCTAATTTATAGCAATTCCTAACTCCGATTGAAAAGTTGACCAAAACGCCCACGGGCCCACGTGCCCGGAATCCGAAATTTTTCGAAGATAAAGACTACCCATGACCTTAGGAACTCAAATATATAATTTTTTCACTAAATTCCATACTTAATATCGTGGTTAAATTCCAAGAATACAAATTCTAGGTCTTTCTACCAAAACCCCCAAATTTCTACTAATTTACATGCTAAAATCCTTATATAATTGATGCATTTAACTCAAAATAGGTGGGGATAACTTACCTTATCATTGATGACGAAATCCCTCCTGGAGCCCTCCAAAAATCGCCCCAAGCCATGAAAAATATGAGAGAAATGAACTCAACCCCGATTTTAAACAACCATTCTGCCCAAGCTATTTTCGCTTCTGCGGAAATATTTTCGCTTCCGCGGGCCCGCTTTTGCGGACAAAACGCCACTTCTGCGGACACTGGGCTCCAGCCCAATTTTTGCTTCTGCGGACGGCCCACCGCTTCTGCGATTCCGCTTTTGCGGATCTAGGGCCGCTTCTGCTGTCCTGGGCTGCTTCACATCCAACCGCTTCTGCGGCTTCTTCCTCGCTTCTGCGGGGCCGCTTCTGCGGTCCCAAATTCGCAGAAGCGGAAATACCAGAAGCAGCAGCTCCAACCCTTCTTCAAACTCCGAATTCGATCCGTTAGCCACCCGGAATCCACCTGAGGTCCCCGGGACCCCAACCAACCATACCAACCAGTCCCAAAACACGCCACAGACTTGCTCGAGGCCTCAAATCACATCAAACAACGCTAAAATCATGAATCGACCTCCAATCCAAACTTAATGAACTTTAAAATTTCAAACTTCTATTTTCGATGTTTAAACCTATCAAATCACGTCCGATTGACCTCAAATTTTGCGCACAAGTCATATTCGACATTACAGACCTACTGCAACATCTGGAATCGGATTCCGACCCCGATATCAAAAAGTCCACCTCCGGTCAAACTTCTCGAAAACCTTCACATTTTTCTATCTTTAGCCAAATGGCTCCAAAATGACCTACGGACCTCCGTATTCACTTCTGATTGCGCTCCCAACTCCAGAATCACCAGACGAAGCTATTTTCAGACTCGGAATCCCAAACAGACATCGATAACACTGAAATGCACTTCAAGTCAAACTTAAGAAATTTCTTCAAAAATGCTAACTTCCACAATTGGCGCCAAAACGCTTCCGGGTTATCTAAAACCCGCACCGGGCATACGCCCAAGTCCAAAATCATCATACGAACCTGCTGGAACCTTCAGATCCTGATTCCGAGGTCGTTTTCTTAAAATCCCATCCTAGTTCATTCTTCCAACTTTAAGCTTCCGAAACGAGAATTCTCTTTCCAAATCAACTCTGGACTTCCCGAAATTCAATTCCGACCACGCGTACAAGTCATAATGCCCGAAATGGAGCTGCTCATGGTCTCAGGCTGCTGAACGGAGCGCTAGAACTCAAAACGACCTGTCGGATCGTTACATGCAGTAACTTTGAAATCTTTTTTTCCATGGTGAATTCGAAATCTTCATGTTGGGGAAAAGAATAAAACTTAGAACATTACCAGGCCTTGATCACTGACGGGAAATATAAATGCATAAAAATGTTTACTCTCTCCGTTTCGTATTAGATGAGGTACTTTCCTTTTTAGTCTGTTCCAAAACAAGTGACACATTTCTAAATTTGGAAATAATTCAACTTTAAACTTTTCATTTTACCCATTTACCCTCAATGAGAAGCTTTTATAGCCACACAAATGTCATGGCCCCATAAACCTTTTACCCCTTAAGCTTTTAAGACCACAAGTTTCAAAAGTCTTCTTGTTTTTTCTTAAACTCCATACCGAGTCAAACTACCTCATCTAATATGAAACAGAGGAAGTATCTCATTTTAATTGATGTTCAATCAACTATACCTCAATTACAAGTTGATTGGAATTAGCTATCTGAATCATATATATCAATTCCGTTCTATTCAAATATATTTCATTGTAATACTAAATAGTTTGCCTACGACCAAAAACAAACACGCGCATAAATACTCCAGATATTAGTCTGTCTCTCTCCCTCTCTCCGACAGGAAGGATATCAGAGCAAGTGCACAAATAGCTATTCTCACGGATGCTATTCAGAGATTAGCCAGTACTTATTTTGTCCTGGAATTTCAAACTAAAAATCTTAACTTCAGGACACTTTTATCCTGAAAAATTGAACTGACAAACTGAAATTCAAGAAGCACTGGCTAATTTCTAAATGAGAAATTTTCAGAAACCACTATTGTTCAGTGGGTATTAACTTCATATAGCTACCATTTACTTAATTACTTCCTATAGCTACCCTTCCAGTTGTTATGGTAATGTATTTGATGTATTCAAGCTACTGTATTCATGAATACAACAGCAAAATTTGGCGAAAAAACATGGCAGTCCAACTAAGATCCGCTGTATTCATATGTATTCCCGAACTGTATTTATGAATACAGTAACGGCAACTTGAATAAAAATAGGTCTCTCCAGCTGTTTAAAAACGAAAAGTGAATCAATTAACGTGATACACTCCTAATATAACTTAGCAAATATATTATAACACGCAAAAGTATTAATCCAATTAATGAAAAGATTTATCAGACGACAAACACCAAAAAATTGAGCGATCTTCAGATATTCAGTCTATCCTTTTTTTCCTGGTATTGTTCGAGGAATTTTCCCCCCACTGATATTGTTCGAGGTTCTGCTAGGAATTGATACAAGTATCTATAGAAGTAGTTTGAAATCCGATTGTCTATATGGCAAGTTTAACCGTGCTACTTCGTCATTCTGGCAAGTGGAACATTGAGAATAGCTATGTCGATTATTCGATTGATGGGATATTGATAAAGGAGTATGCGTCGTACAATGATTTAGTTGCTTCAATTTTGAAGCAACTTGCCATAAATTTGAGCTGAAAGTCAATTAAAATTGAATACAAACTGAAAGGAAATTGCACGCCTATGAAAATACACAACTACATGGGTTACAAGTGTATGTAGAGTTGAAAAAGGAGAACAGAGAATTCGGGATGTATCCATTTTGTATAACTACAATGGATAAAGAAATCTTAACCGGAGGAAGTTTAATTCAAGGTGACCTAATGCAACTAGAAGAAACAGATAGGGCGAGTAAATTTGATACAATTGATACACTTGCACTTGAGTCTTTAGATTCAGGTAGACCAATTGAAGTTTTCGAACTGGAAAGGGATTTGATTATTTCAAAAACTAATCAAAGAGAGGTCATGGCTGGACAAGTATATAAGGATAAGGCCACATTGAAGGCGGTGATGGAGCAATATGCAATTGCTAAAAGGTTTCAATTTCGAGTTGATAGGTCTAATGCTATTAGGTTTGAGTGTTCTTACTTACAACCTCTTCACCAATATGTTGTATTCAACTGTATGGATATGAATTCTTACTAGTTGTATAATGTATTCATGGTAGAATTTTATAAAATATAGCATTTGTAATATTGTATTCATAATATATGCTTTCTTTCATGCTATGTTTCTGTATCAGTGTTTTTGTAACTGAATGTTCTGAAACAGTTATATGAGAACTTAACTATTTATATTAATGTATGTTTATACATTTTTTATGCAATGTATTCAAAAAAAAAATCTATAGTTTATTCAATAAACATACATCGTATTTTGTTGTATGTTTATATATTCAAAACATTATTGGCAAATGAAAATGTTGTGTGTACATAGCCAAATCAGCTGTAGGATCTGTTTATATTTATCCTTACATAACCAATCGTATGTATAAACAAATGTATTTGTAGCTATACATTGTTATGTATTTCTGAGGATTGTGAATGGAGATTTAAGGCTTCTAGTATTAACGAATCACAAATGTTCAAAGTGAGGGGGTTCAATGATAAGCATACATGTCCATTGAAGGATAAGGTGTATGAGCAACGTCAAGCAACCAGTAGGTTGATTGGGGGTATGATTAGGTCCAAGTTTACTAATCATAAGAGAAAATACACGCCAAATGATATAATTGATGATGAAAAATCAGACTTTGCTGTAGATGTTAGTTACATGTTCGTGTGGCGCGCTAAAGAAAAGATAGTGAATTTTTGAGAGGTGAACCAGCCGATTCAGACAATAAATTACCAAGGTACTTATATACACTGGATATGACATATCGTGGTTCACATATTAGAATGGAAAAATCACCGAAAAATGAGTTCATGTATTTATATATATATATATATGTATATATCGTTGTATGCTTTTATAAAGGGGTTCGATTATTGTAGACCTATCGTGGTTGTGGATGGAAGCCACCTAAAATCAGCATGCACAAGAACATTCGTCTCGGGTAGCACGTTGGATGGTGCAGGTGAGTCAGTTAAAAAACAAAATACAAACAGATTAACATAAAATATGGTATTTTGACTTCTTAATACAGCTTAAATGATATTTTTTTATCTGTATGCAATTGTATTTACAGGACATATATTGCCACTAGCATATGGTGATGTTGATTCAGCGAACGATGCTACTTGGTTGTGGTTCTTTGAGCAATTCAAGGTAGCTTTTGGTGAAGCAGGAAAGCATGTGCATCGTTTCAGATAGGAATTTGGACTTAAGAGCGCGTCTAGATTGTAATTTGGAGGCCCGTAGTAGAATTAGGGTTGAATTAGCAAAAGTTTGAATTTTGAAAAGTTTGACCAAGGGTGAACTTTTTGATATCGGGGTTGGATTGGATTTTCGGAAGTCGGAGTAGGTTCGTGGTATCGATTATGACTTGTGTGCAAATTTGAGGTCAATTGGACGTGATTTGATAGGTTTCAACTTCGTTCATAGAATTTGGAAATTTCAAAGGTCATTAGGCTTGAATCCGTATGTAATTCATGTTTTTGATGTTGTTCAACAAGATTTGAGGCTTCGACTAAGTTCGTATCGTGATTTAAGACTTGTTGGTATGTTCGATTTAGGTCCCGGGAGCCTCAGGATGATTTCGGGTGGTTAACGAACTTGGTTTGGAATTGGTAAAGCAGCTGTAGTGCTGCTGCAACTGGTGTAATCGCACATGCGGAGTGGGCACCGCAGGTGCGAGCCCGCAAAAGCGGGGCATGAATCGCAGAAGTGAAAAAGGAGCAGAGTTAGCATGTGAGAAGACTATCCCGCACCTACATGGTCGCAGAAGCAGACAGAAGGGCGCATGAGCGAGTTGGATCCGTAGGGGCGATGCATTTTCCGCACCTGCGATATACGCAAGTGCGGTCCAGTGCTCGCAGAAGCGCAGACAGCTGGATACGTGATGTCTGCAGAATCGGGAATTTAACCGCATGAGCGGTTCCACAGGTGCAGATAAATGGCCGTAGGTGGGAAAAGCCTAGGCAGAAGGTTTAATAACAAGGCTTCGCGATTTTAATCTCATTTCAACATTTTGAACTCGGACTTAGGCGATTTTGGAGAGGATTTTTGAGGGGCTTATTGAGGTAAGCTTCTTGTACTCATTTTTTTTTATATCATAAATCTTGATTCCCCATTGTTTTTCCCACCTAGATTGTGTGATGTTGAGGTGAAATATTGGGGTCTGAGGCTAGGGATTTGGAGAATGAAGTTTGGGAATTTGGATGACCATTTGATGTCTGATTTTGGTAAATTTGGTATGGTTAGACTCGTGAGTGAATGGGCTTTCGGGATTTGTGATTTTTGTCTGATTTCGAGACGTGTGCCCGGGGGCCGGGTTTGAGCTGATTTCGGATTTTGGCTATAATTTAGTAATCTTCTTGTGGAATTGATCCCTTTAGCCTATATTAATTGTATTGTACTGCTTGTGACTAGATTCGTGACGTTTGGAGATCGATTTGAGAGTCAAAGGCATTGCGGAATAGAGTTTTTCCCGTATTGTGGCAAGTAACACTTTTAAACTTGGTTCTAAGGGTTTGAAACCTCGAATTTTGTGTTATTGACTGGTATTGAGGCGACGCACATGCCAAGTGACGGGCGTGCGAGCATGCACCGTGAGAATTGTGACTGGGTTGGTCCCATGGCACTGTATAGTGATACTATCTTGTTGATATCAGTGTTTTCATCATGTGATAAAGTAATTGAGCTATCAATCATGCTAGATATTATGTTTAGGCTTTATGCCGGTACTCTCTGGACCCATAGTGGTCGTTTCTTGCTATGACATTGCTGATTTCATCGATATTTCGTACTCGGTCTCATATCATATCTCAGTCTTAGTTATCATTTATTGATTCATCATATTATTGTTTCAGGCTAGTTTTCATGATATTTTGAGCCCGTGAGTGAGGCTGGAGAGATTGATGACTGATTGAGGCTGAGAGCCTGATCATGAGTGATAGGTAATGGGATCGGGCTGCACGCCGCAGCGGTTATACTGTTATTATGATAGCGCTTGGGTTGTAGGAGCCCCTCCGAAGTCTATACACAACCCCTAGTGAGCCGGATAATATTATTGAGGGATGGATCTTCCTTGGACATGAATATTGTCCGAAGCAATTGATACCTAGAGATGGATCTTCTCCATAGGGCTGGATTGGCCTTCCTCAGTACTGGGTGACTTATACTCAGTGATGTATATATTTCGGGATGGATTTTCCCTGGGTCGTATACGGTACCGAGTGGTTGAGTATTTAGAGTGTGAGCACGTGAAGCTAACGGTATGGTGCATTAGATACAACATGTGCATTGGCATGTAGAAATAGAAGAGTACATTTTTCGCATTGTTCAGACCTGGTCTATTTCACCGTTTGAGCTATCTATTTAATTTGGAAGCATGCCTACGTTTCTGCACTGTTATGTTCTATTGTTAACTCTGGTGGTTGAGTTCGTCTCTACCTTTCAGTCCAAAAGTTGGACTTGTTACTTACTGAGTTGGATGTTCTCACGTTACTCCCTGCACTTCGTATGCAGATCCAGGCGTTTCTGGTCACGGCGGCTGCTGCTGATTGAGGCATCAGAGTTCGGAGACTATCGAAGTAGCTGCATGGCATTCGCGGGCCTTGAGACTCCTTCCTTATTCTTTCTGTATTTTCAGTTTTATTCTCTATACACTGTAGTGGACTGTATTCTAGTTTAGATGCTCATGTACTCTGTGACACCCCGGTTTTGGGATGGATTGTATCGTATTTTTGATTAATTCTACTTTCAAAAGGCTTTTCTTTAATATTAATCGTTTCCACCATTTTTTTAAAAGTGTTTTACTGTGTTGGAAATGTGTAGTTGTTGCTTGGGTAGTTCCACGATAGGTGCCATCACGAAAGTTGTTTTTGGGTCGTGACAATTTGGTATTAGAGCCAGGTTACAAAGGTCACACGAGTCATGAGCAATTTTAGTAGAGTCTTGCGGATCGGTACGGAGACGTCTGTACTTATCTTCGAGAGGCTGTAGAACCCTTAGGAAACTTCACATTCTTGAACTTGTCGTGCAAATCTGTTGATTTTGGTAAATAAACTTCTGTTATTCTATTCTCTCACAGATGGTGAGGACTTGTACTATTGGGCAGGGCGGACAGCCACCCGTACCACCAACCAGGGTCGCGAGGGGCCGAAGTCGCGGTAGAGGCTGCGATAAGGGCAGGGGTGCAGCTCGCACAACAACTAGGGCAAAAGCTGCAGATCTACTAGTTGCCCCAGTTCAGGATTAGGTCCCAGTTGTGGAGGCACCAGCTGGGCCAGCTTAGGCACCGGCTGTGCCCATTGTGATTCCAGGCCTTCAGGAGGCCTTAGCTCAGATTATGACCGTGTGCACCGATCTTGCTCAGCGGTATCTGATTCGACCGTAGCAGCCACTTTTCAGGCCGGGGGAGGTACTCAGACTCCCGCCGCCCGCACACCAGAGCAGGTGATGCAGTGACTCCAGACATTGGGGGCACCAACCCGGCCGGTTGCAGCTGCTCAAGACTATGTGGTTCCTATTATTCCTGATGATGTGCATCATAGGTTGGAGAGGTTTGGGAAACTCTAGCCTCCATCTTTCAGTGGTATAGAGGGAGACAATGGATAAGGCTTCTTGGATAAGTGTTAGAGGATGCTCCGTACAACAAGTATTCTGAATAATAATGGGGTCTCATTCACTACTTTTCAGTTCTCTAGGGCTGACTTCACTTGGTGGGAGGCTTATTAGAGGCGTAGGCCATTCGTTACAATGCCACTTACATGGCAGGATTTCTCCGTTCTCTTCTTGGAGAAGTATATGCCGCAATCTTGCTGAGAGAAACTGCTTAGGCAGTTCAAGCAGTTGCGTCAGGATGATATGATTGTGATGCAGTACGAGATGAGGTTTTCTGAGTTAACCCATTATGCGGTTTGGTTGGTTCCCACTGATAGGAAAAGGATTAGGAGGTTCATTGATGGCGTCACATTTTAGCTGCGGGTGCTTATGTCCAGAGAGAGAGTGTCTGGTGCTACTTTCGAGGAGGTTGTCAACATTGCTCGACAGATTGATATGGTCCACAATCAAGAGGGGGTTGAGAGGGAGGTCAAGAGGTCTCGTGGATCGGGTAGTTTTGGTGGTGTTCCCTTTGGAGGTCAGTTCTACCACGGTAGAGGTCGTCCTTACAGGAATGCTCAGATGGCTCACCCAGTTCACCGTGGTGCCTTATCTGGCCATGGTTCTCACAGTTCTCATCGTTGTCACTCATCTCTCAGTGCCCTTCCAGCTCACAGTTCGTCTCATGCACCATCAACTCAGGGTTCTTATATGTCGGGGCCTTCTAGCAGTTGCCATTTGCTGGGAGAGGTTGATTTGAGTGTGGAGATCTAGGTCATATCAAGAGGCATTATCCCCGCCTTTTAGGAGGCTGATCTTAGCAGAAGAGTCAGCCTTTGACTTCAGCACCAGTTACTTCACCACCCGCCCAACCAGCTCGGGGTGGAGCTCAGTCAGCTAGAGGTCGACCTAGAGGGGGAGGCCGATCAGGTGGCGGTCAGGCGCATTTCTATGCACTCCCTGCCAGACCAGATGTTGTTGCTTCAGACACCGTGATTATAGGTATTGTCTCCATATGTCATCGAGATGCTTCTGTATTATTTGAACTTGGTTCCACATATTCATATGTATCATCGTATTTCGCTCATTATCTGGATATGCTCGTAAGTCTTTAGCTTCATTTGTTTATGTATCTACGCTGGTGGGGAATACTATTATTGTGGACCATGTATATCGGTCGTGTGTAGTGACTATTGGGGGATTGGACACTAGAGTTGATCTTCTGCTGCTTAGTATGGTTGATTTTGACATGGTATTAGGTATGGATTGGTTGTCTCCATGTCATGCTATTTTGGATTACCACGCTAAGACAGTTGTCACACCTCCTTTTTCCTACACCCCCGGGAGGGTATAAGGGAGTTTTTTTCCAACTTAAAGTGACAATCGAAACGGGATCATTTTTGAATATTCAGAGTCGCCACTTGGGATAGTTCATGGTGTCCCAAGTCACCGGTTCAAATCTCGAATCGAGGAAAAGATTGACTCTGTTTTACAGTCCGCGAACCAGAAATTCGGGTAAGGAATTCTGTTAACTCGGGAGAAGGTGTTAGGCATTCCCGGGTTGCGTGGTTCAAGCACGGTCGCTCAACTGTTATAATTGGCCTATTATTTGGTTTTAATACATGTTTTGGCCTATGGTTCAATTTTAACTTTAACTGCTTTATTTAATTATTTTAAGGAAAATTGCAACGTCAATTAAAATACGTCTTGAACCACGTCACATAAATGCACCCGCGGCTCTCGACATATTTTATCTAACATTGTTGAGATTTGGATTTGGGTCACATAAATGCGCACCTGAGTTTAGGAAGGTAAATTATTAAAATAACACACCTAAAGCAACTACGCATTTGCAACTTTGCGAGGGCCATGGAAAATTTGCTAAATGGCACGGTTTGATTTCTAAGGACTGAAATTAATTAATCATATGAGGGCCATGCATTTTTAAATTTTATTTGGCACGACACGCGCCAATTCCAATTTTTAAAGAGAATTCAAACTAAACTTTGGAGGGCCATAAGCTATTTGTGTTACCTAATATAGCACACCTCCAATCTACTTTTCAAAGCCCAATTAATTAACTAAAGAAAATTTGCGGAACTTCTACTTATTTAACTAAAATTTCAATCCTACTAATTTGCTAGCAGGCATCAAATTAAAGGGCCAATTAATCCAAAACCAAATTGCTTTAAAAAGCAGCCATGGATCGAACCCATTCAGATTGCCTTCAAGCTTGGGCCCCAATGAGCCCAATTCTTAAGGAGGGGAAGACGGGCAAGTACACAGAATGTAACATTGAATCCAACAACCATACGTCTATTATTGGGCCAACTTCAGGCCCAAATTTCAGAGCCAATAACTGTGTAGGACTAATGCCAATTAACCAAAATTTACACGAAAATATGCAATGAAGCCTTTAATTCTGATTTTGATCACTAGCTTGGTTTTCAATTTATATGACATGCACTTTAATCAGACCACGATGCGAAAAATCCAGCAGCAATGAACAACTTATTGGGCTTACTAGACAAGCCCAAGTAACCATGGCATACTACCATCTTTACCAAAAACCTCAAAGCCCAAACTCAAGAGCCCAGATCTTGCCAAGGTCAGAACTAAGGGTCAAGACTCCATTTCGAGTCCTTACAGCAGCAAAATACTAATTACACTGAACACTATCATGGTAAGCTTTCTCACTTCACAGAATTGGAATATACAAAAATTTCAAACCATGCTCAACTTCAACTATACTGATGCTGTAACTCATGAAATGTTCATGCCTGAATTCAAAACTAATATGAACTTATGAGCACCAACTGGAACTTAAAATCCATCAAATCTCCTAGCAATAATAAGGCCTAGGGAATTAAACAAATTGAAATCAACAAGTGCTGAAATAAAGTCCCACCTCAACAGAGATCTCCATGTTCACATTACAATCTTGCTTTACACGTGTCAAGACAGGGAATTTGAACCAATAAGTCAAGTAAAAAAGAGAACAAAGAAAGAGACATATAATAAAACAGAGATCTTCATTTTTCTTAAAACACCACATGAGTCAGCCTTTACATTTTAAGATCAAAGGTATGTACCTGGAAATGAAAAAGGAAATAAAGAGGTGAGGATTCAGCACAGATCAGCAGCAATATAGCAGAAACCAGCACCAGCAAAACCAATTTCAAACCAGAAAATGATGTGAAGCAGTTCCAAAAAACCAGTCTCAATCGAACTGTAACCACAGCAAACTTCGAACCAAACTTTTAAAACCCAAATTCAATCCATTTCAACCCTAGATGAATCAGAAATTGCTTCAGAAATTGAAAACCTCAAGAATCACAGCAGAAAAATTCAATGGAACAGTGTTTTTATCCAATTTTTAGCCGTTTGTGGTTTTTCTGAATTTTATCTCTTCCATCTCTTCCTTGAAATGCAAGGTAAGGTGCCTTTATAGGCAAGCTATTAGAGCAGCCTAAGGGATCAATTTTTGCACTTTGCACCTTTTCTAACTTTTCGTTTTAGTGTATCCCTATTTTAATTGTCAGATTTTCATATTAGTCCCCCAACCCCACTTCCTAGAAGCTTCTCAGCAGTTACAAAAGATTTCCCTTATCCAAACTCCCTACATTACCCCTCAGACCCTGATTAATTACCCTTCCATCCCAGAATGGGTCCAATTAGACCCCAAGGCTCAAAACAAATTAATTCTGGCAAGACCTGGGCTACACCCTTTCCTTAGGCCCAGGTCTAACCTTACCAGTCATGAGAAATGGGTAAACAAGAGAAACAATTTGGACTCCCAAACAAAATAGGAACAAAAACTCAATACGACCCAAAAACTAAAACAAACAAAATTAAACCAACACTAATTTACCAAATTTAAACAGAACAAAAGAAGCTAATAATTAATGCTAATTCTACAAGAATAAAATAACCCGCATGCAGTGATGATTTTGAAAACGAAGGAAAGAGAGGGAAAAAAATAAAAGAAACTAAAGAGGAAATGACTGGGGAAAATGGACTTACCAAAGCGAATCCGAGTCGAATTACCCTTTCCAAAGAATCCCCCATACTTTATGGCCGAGCTAAACTTCAGTCGCATGTTCTCGACTGAAAACAACACGACGGAATTCCATCTCAACCTCAAAGGACTCGAAACCTTGATAACCATCTTTTTTCTTTGATTTAGGGTTGAGCTTTGATCTGAAATTCGAGTAGCTCCGGGGATATTCGAGGGAAATTGGTCTGAGATTTGGGAAGAGGGGGTCGAGGGGGCTCTAGGGTGTTATTTTTGTGGCGTTTGGAGGTAGCGCCGCCGGGCTCGAGGTGGGGAATACTGGGCGGCATTTCTAGGGTTCTGAGATGGAGGAGATGAAACAGTTTAACTGAACTGGTTTCTGAGGTGTTCGGACCGTTTTAAACAATATTGGAGAAAAATTTTGGGCCGTTAGATGGAACAAAATGAACGGCCATGATCTAATCAAACCTATGAAACTCAAAACGACACAACCCCACCCCCATACTACGCCATTTGGTCAGGCTGGCTTTGACTGGGGCGGGTTTGGGCCGGATTGGGGTGGGTTTGGACGGGTATCCGGTGGATTAAGCTTGGGCCTAGAAAGAAATCAATTATTTTGGCCCAAAAATCCTATCTCTTCAATTCCCTTTCCTTTTTTTCCAAATTAATTCTTTTTATTTCAAACTCTTTTTAACTAATTTTTCAAAATAAAACTCAAATAAAACCCAAACTAAATCCTAAATCAAATCAATCCTAACACCTTAAATTAATGAACTCTAATTAAAACCAAATCGGAGGGAAAACTACCAAAATTCAAAATTAAAATTCAAAATGCAAATTAAACTATTTTTTGTGATTTTTCCCATTTTTATAAAACAACTAATTTTTTAATTAATCCTAAAATGTAGAATTAAATCCTAAATGCAAATGCAACATATTTTTGTATTTTTCATTAATTAAATAAAATAAACATGCACGGACAAATGCAAACAATTAACACAAATTGCTACAAAAAATCCACGAAATTGCAAACAATGGAAAAATTATTTTGTTTTGAATTTGTGGGAGTAATTCATATAGGGAAAAAATCACGTGCTCACAACAGTGACGTTGGAGATGCCGTGGTTGCCACAGATTGAGTGGCGAGGTTCTTTAGACTATGTTCTCAGTAGAGTGATTTCATACTTGAAGGCCCAACGGATGGTTGGGAAGGGGTTTCTTTCTTATTTGGCCTTCGTGAGGGATGTTAGTGTTGAGACCCCTACTATTGATTTTATTCCGGTGGTGCGAGATTTTCTGGATGTGTTTCCTGTAGATCTATCCGGCGGTGCCGGGCATGCCGCCCGACAGAGACATTGATTTTGGTATTGGCTTGGTGCCGGACACTCAGCCCACTTCTATTCCTCCATACCTTATGGAATCGGCTGAGTTGAAGGAGTTGAAGGAGCAACTTCAGGAACTCCTTGAGAAGGGATTTATTAGGCCTAGTGTGTGACCTTGGGGTGAACCAGTCTTGTTTGTGAAGAATAAGGATGACACTATGAGAATGTGCATTGAATATACGCAGTTGAACAAAGTCACAATCTAGAACAAATATCTATTACCGTGTATTGATGATCTGTTTGACCAGCTTTAGGGAGCGAGAGTGTTCTCAAAGATTGATTTGAGGTCTGGGTATCACCAGTTGAAGATTCGAGACTTGGATATTCTTAAGACATCTTTAAGGACCCATTATGGTCATTAAGAGTTCCTTGTGATGTCTTTTGGGCTGACCAATGCCCCAGCAACGTTCATGCATTTGATGAACAATGTGTTTTGGCCCTATTTCGACTCGTTTGTTATTGTGTTCATTGATGATATCCTGGTGTACTCTCGTAGCTAGGAGGAGCACGCCCAACACTTGAGGGTTGTGTTGCAGCGGTTGAGGGAGGAGAAACTTTATGCCAAGTTCTCTAAGTGTGAGTTTTGGCTTAGTTTGGTGGCGTTCTTGGGGCATGTGGTATCCAGTGAGGGTATTTAGGTAGATCTGAAGGAGATATAGGCGGTTCAGAGTTGGTCCAGACCGTCCTCAGCTACAGAGATTTAGATTTCTTGGTTTGGCTAGTTATTACTGTCGGTTTGTGTAGGGTTTCTCGTCTATTGGATCTCCCTTGACCAAATTAACCAAAAAAGTGCACCTTTCAGGTGGTTGGATGAGTGTGAGACGAGCTTTTAAAAGCTCAAGTCTGCCTTGGCCACAACTGTAGTTCTATCAACTTCTGCTTTTTATATAGTATATTGTGATACTTCTTGGATCAGTATTGGGTGTGTTTTGATGCAGGATGGTAGAGTGATTGCTTATGCTTCGTGCCAGTTGAAGCCCCATGAGAAGAACTACCCTGCTCATGATTTGGAGTTGACTGCCATTGTTCATGCGTTAAATATATGGAGGCACTATCTCTATGGTCTGTCTTGTGAGGTATTTACTGATCATCATAGCCTCCAGCACTTGTTCAAATAGAAGGATCTCAATTTGAGCCAGCGGAGATGGTTGGAGCTGGTAAAGGACCATGATATCACTATTTTGTGTCACCCGGGAATGGCCAATATGGAGGCCGATGCCTTGAGTAGGAAGGCAGTGAGTATGGGTAGCCTTGCATTCATTCCTGTTTGTGAGAGACCTCTTGCAGTTGATGTTCGGGCCTTGGTCAACCAATTCGCGAGATTAGATGTTTCAGAGCCCAGTTAGGTTCTAGCTTGTGTGGTTTGGTCTTCCTTATTTGATTGCATCAGAGAGCACCAATATGATGATCCTCATTTTCTTGTCCTCAAGGACAGAGTTTAGAATGGTGATGCCAGATATGTGACTATTAGTGATGATGGGGTGCTAAGGATGCTGGGCCGAATATGTGTGCCCAATATAGATGGGCTACGGGAGTTGATTCTTGAGAAGGCCCATAGCTCGCGGTATTCCATCCACCCGGGTGCCGCGAAGACGTAGTAGGATTTGAGATAACACTATTGGTGGAGGAGAATGAAGAACGATATAGTTGAGTTTGTAGCTCGGTGTCTCAACTGTCAGCATGTAAAATATGAGCATCAAAGACCAGGTGGATTGCTTCAGAGGATAGAGATTCCAGATTGGAAGTGGGAGCGGATCACCATGGATTTCATAGTTGAGCTCCCATGGACTTTGAGGAAGTTCGATGCAATCTGGGTGATTAGGGACTGGCTGACCAAGTCCACGCACTTTATTCCAGTTGGTACTACTTATTCTTCAGAGCGGCTGGCTGAGAGTTACATACGAGAGATTGTCCGCCTTCATGGTTTGCCAATTTCCATCATTTCATATAGAGGCACGCAGTTTATATCACAGTTTTGGAGGGTCGTGGAGTGAGTGATGGGCACTCAGGTTGAGTTGAGTACAACACTTCACCCTCAGACGGATGGAAAGTCCGAGTGCACTATCCAGATGTTAGAGGACATGCTATGCGCTTGAGTCATTGATTTCGGGGGTTCATAAGACTATTTCTGCTGCTCGCGGAGTTTGCTTACAACAACAGTTATCAATCGAGCATTCAGATGGCTTCGTATGACGCTTTATATGGGAGATGATGTAGATCTCCGATTGGTTTGAGCCGGGTGAGGCTAGGCTTTTGGGTACAAACTTAGTTCAGGATGCATTAGACAAGGTGAAATTGATTTAGGAGCGGCTTCGCACGGCGCGGTCGAGACATAAGAGTTATGCTGACAGGAAGGTCCGTGATGTGTCTTACATGGTTGGGGAGAAGGTTCTGCTGAAGGTTTCACCCATGAAGGGTGTTATGAACTTGGGAAGAAGGGCAAGTTGAGCCCTCGGTTTATTGGGTCGTTTGAGGTGCTTCAGAGGATTGGAGAGGTGGCCTACGAGTTTGCCTTACCACCTACCTTGTCGAGTGTGCATCAAGTATTTCATGTCTCTATGCTTCGGAAGTATATCGGCGATCCGTATCATGTTTTGGATTTCAGCACGGTTCAATTGGATGGTGATTTGACATACGATGTGGAGTCGGAGGCTATTGTGGAATGTCAGGTTCGAAAGTTGAGGTCAAAGGATATAGCTTCAGTGAAGGTACAGTGGAGAGGTCAGCCTGTGGAGGAGGCTACTTTGGAGACCGAGCGGGAGATGCGGAGCAGATATCCACACCTATTTGAGACTCCAGGTGTATTTCTAGACCCGTTCGAGGACGAATGTTTGTTTAAGTTAGGGAGGATGTAACGACCCGGCCGGTTGTTTCGAGAGTTGTAGCCCCGCTCCCCCATTTCCTACTTCTTTTGTGTTCTACAACTGTATTGTGACTTACCGGGTTAGTTGGTTTGGGTCCGCAATGAATTGAGACACTTAGTCTCTTAATTGAAAGCTTAAGTTGGAAAAGCTGACCGGTTGTCGACTGTAAACGACCTCATATTTGAATTTTGGTGGTTCCGTTAGCTCCGTTAGGTGATTTTGAACTTAGGAGCGTGTTCGGATTGTTATTTGGAGGCCCGTAGTAGAATTAGGCTTGAATTGGCGAAAGTTGGAATTTTAAAAAGTTTGACCGAGGGAAGACTTTTTGACAAAGGGGTCTGATTGGATTTCTGGAAGTTGGAGTAGGTTCATGGTGTCAATTATGACTTGTGTGCAAAATATGAGGTCAATCGGACGTGATTTGATAGGTTTCGACATCGTTTGTAGTATTTAGAAATTTCAAAGTTCATTAGGTTTGAATCTGTGTGCAATTCGTGGGTTTGATGCTTTTCAATGTGATTTGAGGGTTTGACTAAGTTCGTATCGTGATTTACGACTTGTTGGTATGTTTGGTTGAGGTCCCGGGGGCTTCGGGATGATTTTGGGTGGTTAACAGACTTGGTTTGGAATTGGTGAAGCAACTGAATCGCAGGGGCGGGGAAGAATCGCAGAGGCGACCAAGGAAGAGTTGGGCAGAGGTCACAGGCGCGAAGACTTTCCTGCACCCCCGACGGTCACAGAAGCGGATAGAAGGGCGCAAGAGTGAGTTGGATCCAGCGCGATATGCACAGATGCAGTCCAGTGCTCGCAGAAGCGGAGGCAGCTGGATAATTGACTTCCACATAAGCGGGAATTTAACCGCAGAAGCGGTTCCGCAGGTGCGGACAAATGGCCGTAGGTGGGAAAATCCTGGGCAGAAGGTTCAAAACAAGGGTTCGCGATTTTAGTCTTATTTCAATTTTGAACTCGGACTTAGGCGATTTTGAAGAGGATTTTCGAGGGGGTTATTGTGATATGCTTCTTGTACACGTTTTTGTTCATAAATCTTGATTCCCCATTGTTTTTCCAACCTAGATTGTGTGGTGTTGACGTGAAATTTGGGGGTTTTAGGCTAGGGATTTGAAGAATGAATTTTGGGGATTTGGATGACCATTTGATGTAGGATTTTTGCAAATTTGGTATGGTTAGACTCGTGAGTGAACGGGCTTTCGGGCTTTGTGACTTTTTCGAATTTCGAGACGTGGTCCCGGGGGCCGGGTTTGAGCTGATTTCGGATTTTTGCTATAATTTAGTAGTATTCTTGTGGAATTGATCCCTTTAGCCTATAATAATTTTATTGTACTGTTTGTGGCTAGATTCGGGACGTTGAAGACCGCTTTGAGAGGCAAAGGCATCATGGAGTAGAGTTTTGCCCAGATTAACGTAAGTAACACTTTCAAACTTGGTTCTAAGGGTTTGAAACCCCAAATTTTGTGTTATTTGACAGGTATTGAGGTGACACACGTGCCAAGTGGGGCGTGCGAGTGTGCAACGTGAGAATTGTGACCTGGTTGGTTTCATGGCACTATATACTGATACTATCTTGTTGATATCCGTGTTTTCATCATGTGATAAAGTAATTGAGTTGTCAATCATGCTTGATATTATGTTTAGGCTTTATGCCGGTACTGTTGGGACACATAGTGGTCGTTGCTTGCTGTCACTTTACTGATTTCATTGATATTTCGTACTCAGTCATATACATGCATTTCATATCGTATCTGAATCTCAGTTGTCATTTATTGATTCATCATATTATTGTTTCGTGCTAGTTTTCATGATACTTTGAGCCCGTGAGTAAGGCTGGAGAGATTGATGACTAAGCGAGGCCAGAGCCTGATCATGAGTGACAGTTATGGGATCAGGCTGCACGCCGCAGCGGTTATACTGATATTATGATAGCTCATGGGCTGTTGGAGCCCCTCCGGAGTCTGTACACACCCCCAGTGAGCGCGGATGATATTATTGAGTGATGAATCTTTCCTGGAGATGGATCTTGTCCGATGTAACTGATACCTAGAGATGGATCTTCTCCATAAGGCTGGATTGACCTTCCTCGGCACTGGGTGAATTATACTCAGTGATGTATATGTTCCGGGATGGATCTTCCCTGGGCCGAATGAGCCATATACGGTACCGAGTGTTTGAGTATTTGAGAGTTTGAGCACATCAAGCTGATGGCATGGTGCATCACAAACAACATATGCATTGGCATGTAGAAATAGAAGAGTTCATTCTTCGCATTGTTCAGACCTGATCTATTTCACCGTTTGAGCTATCTATTTAATTTGAAAGCATGCCTACGTTTCTGCACTGTTATGTTCTATTGTTAACTGTGGTGGTTGAGTTCGTCTCTACCTTTCAGTCTAAAGGTTGGACTTGTTACTTACTGAGTTGGATGTATTCACGTTACTCCCTGCACTTCGTGTGCAGATCCAGGCGCTTCTGGTCACTGCGGCGGCTGCTGATTGAGGCATCACAGTTCGGAGACTATTGAGGTAGCTACATGGCGTTCGTGGTCCATGACTCTCCTTCCTTATTCTATCTGTATTTAAGTTTTATTCTCTAGACACTATAGTGGACTGTATTCTGGTTTAGACGCTCATGTTATTTGTGACACCCCAGTTTTGGGATGGATTGTATCATATTTTGGATTAATTATGCTTTCAAAAGGCTTTTCTTTAATATTAATCATTTTCGCTGTTATTTTTAAAAGTGTTTTACTGTGTTGGAAATATTGAGTTGTGTCTTGCCTAGTTCCACGATAGGCGCCATCACAACAGTTGTTTTTGGGTCGTGACACATACACTCAGGATGAATTTGATAGTCTAATGGAAAAGGTGGAGAAGGTAGATATTCAGGTGAAAGAATACTTGTAACTAGCTGGATACAAAAAGTGGGCTAGGTTGTATGCACCTGTTAACCCAGGATGGACTATGACGTCAAATATTGCTGAGTCAATCAATTCTGCACTTGTACTAGCAAGAGAATTGCCAATATACGACTTCCTAGAAGAAGTTAGGAAGATGTTTGGATGTTGGAATTGCAGCCATCGGAAAGAAGCTTCACACACGTACACAACACTTGGGAAAAATAATAGGAGATCCTTATATTGAATGAGGCACTGTCTACACGTATGACTCTAAGTTTTTTTGGCTAGAAGTACTTGCATAATGTATTTATGCCTGATACAATCTCTATTATTAATATATTGCCTGCGTTTTTTGTAATAACACTGGTGCATGTATTATGTTGTATTAAACGGTTGCATATTATATGTTGATAATACAAGTTACTACAGCTGTATTTCATGGGTTAAATCCAATAGTTTTGCTTTTGTGTTGACAGTATTTTACTGTATTTCAGAGATAAATGTATTCACTTTTAATATTCTGTCATATAAGATAGTGTCTGTATTCAGTGTATTTTAAATGTTTTTTCATTGTATACATGTATATTGTATATCATTGTATTTCACAAATAAAAGTATTCATGTTAATATTCTATCAGATAAATAGTATTGACATTCAGTGTATTTTTAAATGTTTTTTAGTGTATTCATGTATACTGTACTTAATACGTTTGGTCTTTGACCGATACATGACTTGTACAAATGTCCACAACTTATATTTCTCCGTTTAATGTAGGTTGTACCATCGACCGAACACTTGCACATGCTGAATTACGAAGGAAGGCATTACACCATTTGCCTCCTAGAGAAAAATCGCAGTTGTGGGTAGTTCCAAGTTGACGAATTACCATGCCCACATGCTTGGGCTGTCTTGAAAAGCAAGTTTCTAATGCCGGAAGATTATTTCTCGGACTATTACAAAACAAAGTCTGTTGTAATGACATACGAGGTGCCCGTGTATCCATTGCCTAATCGAAATGAATGGAATATACCAGCACATATATCAGAGGAAGTTATCTTACCACCCAAATGGAAAAGACTCCTGGAAGGCCAAAGAAGAAGCGAGATAAGCCGTTAAGTGAATCGTTTCAGAAGAAAAATCAACTTTCGTGTAGTATATGTGGTCAAGGAGGACATAATAAGCATACTTACAGAAATTCTCCACGTAGGAATTAGTTTATGTTCTGATTTTAATTACTGCAATAACGATATGTCATAGATTTGTTCAAGTTTTGTATTACATATTGATTTATTGGATTCTATGTCACGACCCAAAAACCACCAGTTGTGATGGCACCTAACTCGATCCGTTAGGTAAGCCAACTAATAGTTAAAACAATCCAAATGAGATCATAGGGAAAACAATGAGGAATTATCTGAACATTTACAAATTAACCCAAGAACTGGTAGTATGAATCATGAGCTTCTAAGATTTGAAATTTTTAAAAAACTGATACAAATAAATACACGATTCGTTTGAAAATTACATAAATAGATTAACAACATCTAAAATTACCAAGGAAAAGTGGAAGCTATATCTAGAATGCACGAACATCTTCAGAGTCAGCTCCCGACATCACCAGCAGCTCCGCTCCAAAAATCTGCACGCAAGGTACATAAATGTAGTATGAGTACACCCGACCCCATGTACGCCGTAAGTACCTTGTCTAACCTCGTCGAAGTAGTGACGAGGCTTTTAGTTAAAAGATGCTCACTGATAAAATCCATACCGTAAACTAGCAATAGAACTATTTTACAATAAAACAGAATAGAGTACATGAAACGAATGTACACATAATAACATTGAACTAGAAGAGATCACAATTCAACAGTTTCCAATATCTCGACCAATCTTTTCTTTAGAGCAAAAACCAATAAACCACAATAGTCACTCCATAACTTTTATAGCGCGATATCAAGTTAATTGCATGGTAACACCCTTCATGCATTTATCTCATCCTCACCAAATATGCTTAAAACAGTACCAGCCGGATGGCATAAATGCCGATAACAGTAATGACAAAGTAGGAAAAATGCAAGTATCAATAATGAACAAGGATATACATAAGGGCAACAGTAAAAGACTAGGCGGAAAGCACATGAGCAATGGCAACAATTAGGAAAAGGAATAAAACTTCAACTAACTAGCATGGTGGAGGCATAAATATAGATATAACGAATATGAGGGGAACACATGAGCTGTATAAGTTAATAAGTAGAAGCATGAATGACTAACATGGTAGAAGACCTGTCTAAAGTGCAATAAAGTAGATACGACAAAGATGTAAGTACGACAGTAGCAGGAAGTAGGCATGGTATATGCAAGTTTATCAAGTGGAAGACATGAGCGACACAATAACAGATAAGATAGAGAACAAGGATAGGGCAGTAACAACAAGTCACATAAGAACCATAAATACGACAATAATAGTTCAATGTAAAGGCATAAACGTATACATAAGGAAAAGATATCACAATATAATACATAACTCTCATCCTCGCCTGTACGGAAACACCCATCGTGCCACGAACTCATGATAATTTAAACCATGATAATATAAATGAAATGGCACAACATCACCCTTCATGCTTTACACTCACATAACTTGGCAAGACATCACCCTTCGCGCTTTTACTCACAAATGATATGGCACGGAATCAAACTTCGTGCTTTTACTCTCAAATAATATGGCACAACATCACCCTTCGTGCTTTTAATCTCAAATAATATGGAACGACATCACCCTTCATGTTTTTACTCTCAAATAATATGGCACGACATCACCCTTCGTGCTTTACTCTCAATAATATGGCACGGCATCACCCTTCGAACTTTATACTCTTCCTTACCGAGCATATGTATTTCAAAGAGAAACAAGGTAGGAAGCATAAATAACGTCAAGGAGAGTGTTTAAATGAATATTCCAATTGTATCCCAATCACAACTTTTCAAGCCAACAATAGTACAATAAATCCGCAAGAACCTTATTATTCAAGCATTTCAACAAATCTTACAAATGATCTACAACACGAGTATAGAATCTAGTATCTCAAGAATATATACGTAGCAATGAATTAATGATTACACATAGTGATGACCGAATTGAACACATCAATGTATTCTCAAAATTTCCATCAAATTTGATCAAGTTATAATAAGCTAAGTCTAAGTTTCTAACATTTAATGCTATGTTCTTGGTATCTAGGAGTCAAGTAAGGCATGAAGCAAGAAAGTCAAGTTATTCTACAAAACACAATTTATAACATAATTTATCACCGATCATGGTTAACCCAGGCACATGCATATATGCTCATAACCTAATATATGTATCACCCCTGCATGTAGCAAATAATGTCAAATAGTAGGAAAAATTCCCTCAACAAAGTTAGGCAAGACACTTACCTTAATCGGGTCTCATACTGAGTAACGGTCATAGAACCCTGTTGAAGACACTCATACTGCCTCCGACAGGCCTCTCTCTGAGTCATGGGGAGGAACTTCTCCAGAAATAGCTGAGTAAACTGCTCCCAAGTCAAAGCTGGTGATCCGGCTGGTCTAGCCAAGCAATAATCTCTCTACCAAGTCTTGGCGGATCCCGACAGGCAGAAAGTAGCAAAGTCGACCCCATTGGTCTCCACTATCCCCATGTTCCTATGAACCTCATGACAGCTGTCTAGATAATCCTAAGGATCCTCTGAAGATGCACCGCTGAAAGTAGTAGTGAAGAGCTTGGTGAACCTGTCAAATCTCCACAAAGCATCGGCAGACATAGCTGCTCCATCACCGGTCTGAGCTACCACACCCGGCTGAACTGCTCCAACTGGCTGAGCCGCTGGAGTCTGAAACTGGGGAGCCATCTGCTCCGGAGTGCGAGTAGCAGGAGTCTGGGCTCCTCCTCCACCCTGAGAGACGGATGGTGCTACAGGAAGCAAGCCTGCCTGGGTGACACTTTCCATAAGGCCCGCTAGATGGACCAGAGCATCCTGGAGTACCGGGGTAGCAATAAACCACTCTGGGACCTGAGCTGGGCCCACCGAAACTGTCTGGGCCGGAACCTCATCATCAAAGTCAACCCGAGGCTCCGCCGCTGGTGCTGCTGCTCTGGGCTGAGCTCTGCCCCTACCTCAGCCTCTAGCACGGCCTCGGCCTCACCCTCTACCCCTCGTGGGAGCTGCTGCTGGGGGCTCGGGCTGCTGATCGGTGGATGAGGAAGCGCGTGTTCTCGCCATCTGCGAAAGAATAGAGTAGAAATTCAATTAGCATTGAGAAACCAAACCGCACGACAGGAAAAAATAAATGTGAAGTTTTTCCTAACTCTGTAGCCTCTAGGGATAAATACAGATGTCTCCCTGCCGATCCCTCAGACTCTACTAAGCTTTTCCATGAATTTTGAGACCTATGTAATCCAGAGCTCTGATACCAACTTGTCACGACCCGAATTTCCTACCCTCGGGAGTCGTGATGGCGCCTACTCGAGAAAGCTAGGCAAGCCGCGTATTATAGAATTACTAACTAAATTATTTAGTCCTTTTTAACAATTTAAATTCACATGCGATCAACAGTGAAATATTAACGATAATTAAATACATGCGAAAGACGTAATCTGCTAACTTAGCCAAAAACTAGTACGACAATACAAACATACATCTCTACCCGGAATCCGGTGTCACAATATCACGGACCGTCTACGAATACTACATACAAATGTCTGGAAAGAAAGGTACAATCTGTCTCTGAAATGATGAAAACAGAATACATATGAAGATAGAAGAGAACGTCGGGCCTGCGGACACCTACAGGACTACCTCGGGATCTCTGACTGGATTGGAGGCAGCCACCCAAAGCTATGGTCCAAAAGCTGCCGCTCCGGGACCTACACATAGTGCAGAGTGTAGTATCACCACAATCGACCCCTTGTGCTGGTAAGTGCCTGACCTAACCCCGGCGAAGTAGTGACGAGGCTAGGACCAGACTACCAAATAAACCTGTGCAGTTATATAATATGCAGTGGAAAATAAAACAGGAATAAACAAGTAAAGATGGGGAGGTACATGCTGCGGGGGAATATCAATACCAACAGTAATTTAAGAGAAAAGCACAAGGACAATTTAGAATTTACAGCAAAACAATAAGGAAATCGTAATCGATCTATAAAAACTTTGTATTATCAATTGTTGCGGAGCGTAACCCGATCCCAAAACATAATAACACTGTTGCATCGTGCAACCCGATCCATATCATTTATTACTATTGCGGCGTGCAACCCGATCCAATTATATAATTATTGCGGCGTGCAACCCGATCCATTTATATCATTGTTGCGGCTTGCAACCCGATCCAAATATAATATTGTTGCGGCGCGCAACCCGATCCACATATACAGTTCAACACCAATCACAACAAGGGCCCCGGCAAGGGACCAATAAGGAAACAACACTACCCCGGCAAGGGAATCGACAGTATAAGTAAATACGTCCCGGCAAGGGAAAATCAGCTATGACCAAATTTGTTCCAACATCTAACTACCTCAACTAGCACCAATAGTCAATCATACGAAATCTCCACGAGAATAATCATAAACCTTGCTCAACACAGAGAATCAACAACTTAGGCATTCGTAGAATTTAGTAAGAACACAACAATTTCACTTTAAGACTCACGGTCATGCTTGACACCAACGTATAGATACTTGTCACCATGCCTATACGTCGTACTCGACAAGTAACACGTAGAAAATAAGACACAACTCCTAATCCCTCAAGCTAAGGTTAGACCAAACACTTACCTCGAACTTCCACGGCCAACTCAAGCCTCAAATGCCGCTTTTCCTTTTGAATTTGGCTCCAAATCAATTGTATCTAGACATAATTGACTTAATAACATCAATAAATGCTAAACAATTCAATTCCAATACTTAATTATAAATTTCCTATCATTCTTCCCAAAAGTCAAAAATCGACCCCGGGCCTGCTTGGTCAAAACATGAGGTTCGGACCAAAACCCGATCACCCATTCACCCAGAGCCCGAATATGTATTTAGTTTCGAAATCCGACCCCAAAAGGAAGTCTAAATTCCATTTACACAAAAAGCCCTAACCCTACCCAAATCCCTAATTTTCTACCCTTAAGAACATGATTTAGGCCTAGAAATCTAATGGGTGTTAATAGAAATTGAAGAAAATGAGTCTAAGATTACATACTTATGAATTTGTGGTGAAGCTCTCTTTCAAAAATCGCCCAATTTGGAGTTTGGAAGAAGTTATGAAGTTTTTGTTAAATCCCGTATGTTCTGTTACTATTTAAATGACTGGGCAAAAACAGGCTATGCGATCACGAACAAGCCTATGCGATCGCATAGGGTAAGGGGAACTGGTCATCGCGATCACGGAGCGGGAATTGCGATCGCATAGAGAAAAATGGGTTCCCTTTCCCAGGCTTGGTTTAACCCATTGCGATAGCGGGAGAAGTAATGCAATCGCATAGAACAACTGGTGACCCCCCAGACTTAACTCTACGCGATCGCGGATGAAGATATGCGATCGCAAAGTACAAAGATGGACCCCCTGAGATTACACTATGCGATCGCGAGCTTTCCTATGCGATCGCATAGCACAAAGACCTGGACACCAGCAGACAGCAGATTCTGCAATTTCCCTAAGTTCAAAAACTTCCGAGACCTATCCGAAACTCACCTAAGTCCTCGGGGCTCCAAACCAAACACACATACTAACTCAAAAACATCATATGAACTTATCCGTGCGATCAAATCGCCAAAATAACCTCTTAAACAACGAATTTAACATAGAAATCTAAGAAAAATCTCAAACTTTCAAAATATCAATTTTCACAACTGCGAGTCTGAATCACCTCAAACGACTTCCGTTTCTGACCAAATTTCACAGATTCATCTTAGTTCACATACAAGACCTGTACCGGGCTCCGGAACCAAAATATGGGCCCGATACCATCAAATTTTGAATGCCTTTCATTTCCAAAACTCATAAATAATACTAGAAAACAATTTTCTTTAAAAATTCATTTCTCGGGCTTGGGACCTCGGAATTCGATTCCGGACATACGCCCAAGTCCCATATTTTTCAACGGACCCTCCGGGACCGTCAAATTACGGGTCCGGGTCCGTTTACCTAAAATGTTGACCGAAGTCAACTTAAATTTATTTTAAGGTCAAAATTCATCATTTTTCACAGATTTCACATAATGGCTTCCCGGCTACGTGCCTAGACTGTGCACGCAAATCGAGGTGATGCTGAAAGAGCTTTTTAAGGCCTCAAAACACAGAATTTGTCTTTAAAACAAGTGATGACCTTTTGGGTCATCACAAGAAACATGATATCATTCCTCCAAATATTCCTTATCTCAATACAATAATGCAAATGGGGCTCCACACAACCCTGTTCCGTACACCACCAAGTAATAATTCAGACATGACAGATAATAGTAAGAGAGTTGAATAAGAAGACTACTAAACAAGTTAAGCAGGGAGGGAAATTTTAGCATTTTTCTATGAACTATTTTCAACAAGGTGAAGGAAAAAATACACGAAGTAAGCATCCAGAGTTACATTTCATCACAGTACCTTGTGGCGTGCAACCCGATCCCATCATATCAATCCACATAGGGTACACATCGAGCCATAATACTCGGGCTCACTTATCACATGTGCATCAATATCAAGAACAATAGAGTGCACAAATTATAACTGGGGAATAATTATTAGGGACACATAATACTGAGAAGGACAAGCACAACTATGGTTCAATAAGCAAATCAACATCACGAAGGCCATCTCGCCCATAATGCCATGAGGCCTAAACTGAATCACAATATGCGTGCGAAAACCATGTAACCCTCACAACCCATCCTAGCATAAAAGAGAAACACAAAACATAAACCAGGGCGCGAATAGCATCTATTCCGCCCGACGATATACCTGTGGTAACAGCCGCGCATGAGCATGCAAATCCGATCTGATACAGAATACACATCCTCATTGGGACAACCAATGGGCCCCAAAATCAACTGCGATCACCCCCGAACAGACCAATAGCCCTCAAAAAATCCACAACGACATAACTATAACACATTCTATCATCTGGCAAGCTTTGGGCATATTTCATAGTTTACAACCACGAAACATTTTGTTTCTGAGAACTCTCAGTCTCCAAATCCATAGAACACACAAATCACCTTACCTGATCTCGTCTTCACCATCTAAATGTCTAATACATCTCTCATATACGCTCATCCCACGAGGAATACTTCTATAATTCTTCCTTGCCACATAATAAAATCTGAATCTCAGCAGTCGCTCAACCAAGCGAGCACCGCAATATCAATAAAGCATCTATAAGTCAAAACGCAATGCGCGTACACCCTTCTTAAGCAATATCGAGTAGTAATAGCATCAATCTAGACATCTAAAACCATCCGTGCTGTCTAAGAATTCATGACCTTCCCTACAAAACTGAACCGTGACCTTGCACATACAAAACTCAATATTGGTCAGTCAGAAACCTTCTATTTGATCTCATCTAGGAGGAAATCCCAATACGCAACAAGTTCCTCACACCAATAGGAAATATCCACCTCGAACCATAATAGAAATCATCGAGAACTCCTTGGAATCCATTTGCATATAACCAAGCTATCAGAACCGAATCCCTTAACTCAAGCAGCGCAGTTGCCCAAAACCCATGAGCGTTGTTACGAGACACCTATACTCACCACATCATAAGCACCCAAAGAACCGATCATACCATTACCGTGTTGATCTTACATACTATCAAACTGCCGTGTTTTCTCCGAGTTCCTTCCAAATTACCCTCAAGTTGATACCCCTCCTTGCGAGAATACCATGATTCTTACCATGAAGCTTGCCATAAAAGATTCTAGTATAAAAAACCGCACCGCCCAAAGGTACATAAGCCTCTGCATTCCATCTTAGCACCCCAAAGTACCACTACCGAGATGCCCACTCTGAAGAGACCTCTTGTGAATCTAAAGGTGTTTCCTCTACCCTCCTATTACTGAAATGCATAATCCACAATGATATAGAAATACAGCTACTCTCGACACCATCCAATGTAAATTTCAGATTCTAGACACAACTACTACGACATCACTTAATCTTCCTGAGTCTGAACACATCAATAAGACATGGTAATCAAATTTTTTCCACAATTAAGCAACATGGAAAACCTTCCAACAAACTCATAACTCGGGGGTAGACGTCACATCGAGAGAGAAATTAAGCACCTATCAGTCCTTTTTGCATCTCAAGCAGACTCTTCTCGTCACATTCAAATTATCTGAACATGGCCCGCAATCACATCCTACTCATCATTTAGTCATCCAATCACTAGTCGACCATAAGTTCCACTTATAGGGACACTATCGGACATATAAGTCCAAAATCACATGCACAAACAACCGAAATTTCCGTGCTCAAGCTGTAGTCAAAACCCAGCCTCAAGTCCTCCAAACTGACCCATCAGCAGCACACAAAAATCACATCTCGCACCTCGTCCATGGAATCACATGTCGTTGATGTACAACCGATACCGAGCGCTCACATGCGCATACGAATGGGTGGAAGGAATTCAAAGAGTTACACTTCAAGCTGAATTAGTATCGCACAATAAGGAAAGAAAGATGGAAAGTTTATCCTAAATGCCCTGTAGCCTCTCAAAAATTGGTATGGACGTCATCATACCGATCTGCGAGACTTTACTGGACACTTGCTTATGACTCGTAGAACCTATGAACCTAGAGCGCTGATACCAACTTGTCACGATCCAAATACCACCAGTTGTGATGGCACCTAACTCGATCCACTAGGTAAGCCAACTAGCAGTCAAAACAATCCGAATGCGATTATAGGGAAAATAGTGAGGAATTATCAAAACATTTACAAATTAGCCCAAGAACTGGTAGTACGAATCATGAGTTTCTAAGATTTGGAATTGATAAAAAAACTGATACAAATAAATACACCATCTGTTTTAAAATTACATAAATAGAATAACAACATCTAAAACTAACAAGGACAAGTAGAAGCTATATTCGGAATGCATGAACATCTTCAGAGTTAGCTCTTGACATCACCAACAGCTCTGCTCAAAAAATCTACACACAAGGTGCATAAGTGTAGTATGAGTACAACCGACCCCATGTATCTAGGAAGTACCTTGTCTAATCTCGTCGAAGTAATGACAATGCTTTTAGTTAAAAGATGCTCACTGATAAATATCTATGCATAAACTAGCAATAGAACTATTCTACAATATAACATAATAGAGTACACGAAATGAGTATACAAGCAATAATGGAAAACTAGAAGAGATCACAATTTAACAGTTTCTATTATCTTGACCAATCTTTTCTTTAGAGCGAAAACAAATAAACCACAGTAGTCACTCCATAACTTTCATAGCATGAGGAATATACTTCGATATCAAGTCAATTGCACGGCAACACCCTTCATGCATTTATCTCATCCTCACTAAATATGCTTAAAACAGTACCAACCGGATGGCAAAACTGCCGATAACAGTAATGACAAAGTAGGAAAAATGCAAGTAGCAATAATGAACAAGGATATACATAAGGGTAACAGTAACCGACTTGGCGGAAATCATAGGAGCAATGACAACAAATAGGAAAAGGAATATAACTTCAACTAACTAGAATGGTGGAGGCCTAAATATAGATATAACGAATAAGAGGGGAACACATGAGCTTTGTAAGTTAACAAGTAGAAGCATGAATGATTATCATGATAGAAGACCTGTACTAAAGTGCAACAAAGTAGATACGACAACGATGTAATTATGACATCGGGAAGTAGGCATGGTATTTGCGAGTTTAGCAAGTGGAAGACATGAGCGACACGATAACAAATAAGATAGAGAACAAGGATAGGGAATTAAAAACAAGTCATATAAGAACCATAAATACGAAAATAACAGTTCAATGTAAAGGCATAAACGATACACAAGGAAAAGACATCACAATATAATGCATGAATCTCGTTCTTGCCTGCACAGAAACACCCATCGTGCCATGAACTCATAATAATTTAAACCATGATAATATAAATGAAATGGCACGACATCACCCTTCGTGCTTTGCACTCACATAACATGGCACGACATCACCCTTCGTGCTTTTACGCATAATGATATGGCACAACATCACCCTTCATGCTTTTACTCTAAATAATATGGCACGACATCACTCTTCGTGCTTTTACTCTCAAATAATATGGCTCGGCATTACCCTTCATGCTTTTGCTCTCAAATAATATGGCACGGCATCAACCTTCGTGCTTTTACTCTCAAATAATATGGCACGGCATCACCCTTCGCGCTTTACTCTCAATAATATGGCACGACATCACCCTTCGTGCTTTACACTCTTCATTACCAAGCATATGTATATCAATGACAAACAAGGCAGGAAGAATAACGTCAAGGAGAGTGTTTAAATGAATATTCCAATTTAACCCTAATCACAACTTTCCAAGCTAACAATAGTACAATAAACCCGCAAGAACCTTATTATTTAAGTATTTCAATAAATATCACAAATGATCTACAACACGAGTATAGAATCTAGTATCTCAAGAATATTAGCCGTAACAATGTATTAATTATTACGCATCGTCATAACCAAATTAAACACATCAATGTATTCTCAGAATTTCCATCAAATTTGATCAAGTTATAATAAGGTAAGTCTTAATTTCTAACATTTAATACTATGTTGTTGGTATCTAGGAGTCAAGTAAGGCATGAAGCAAGAAAGTCACATGATTTTACAAAACACAATTTATAACATAATTTATCTGTGATCATGGTTAACTGGCACATGCATATAGGCTCGTCACCTCATATATGTGTCACCCCCGTATGTAGCAAACAATATCAAATAGAAGGAAAAATTCCCTCAACAAAGTTAGGCAAGACACTTACCTCAATTCGGCTAACTCAATACTCAAGTTAACTTTATCCATTACAAATTCACCTCCGCTCGGCTCAATCTACCCAAAGACAACTTAAATACATCACACAATGCAAGAGAAAATAATTTCATTTAATAAAGATGCGATTTTTATACAATTTCTAAAAAGTCAACAAAAGTCAAACCCCCGGGCCCGCCCGGTCAAAACCCGGGTCCAAGGGTAGGTCTTGACTACCCATAGCCTCACGAGTCCAAATACGTATTTTTTTTTTAAAAAATTCGAGTCCTATTCGGCACTCAAATCGCAACTTTTCATTTTCAAACTTTTAACAAAATCCCCAAGTTTTTCCCTAGATTATCATGAATTTGATGTTAAATCATATGTAACCATGAAATATAACTGAGAATTGATTAGATGTACTTACCCAATAATTTGGTATGAAAATCCCTTCACAAAATTACCTCCCATCAAATCTAGGGTTCAAAATATAACAAAATGAAGCTAAGTCTCAGAATTTTCAGCTATATGCAGGCTGCAGATGTCGCATGTGCGACTTGGGGTTCACAAATGCAAATAACTCATCGCAAAAGCGAAGTATGAAATTCTCTGATGCCTTCGCAAATGTGACTAAAAAGGTCACAAATGCGAACACTATTTTTTCGCAAAAGCGACCACTTGGTCAAAAAAGCGAACTAGCCTGGCCTAGGCCTTTATCGCAAATGCGACTGAGTCCGCAAATGCGAACTCAACAGGCTTCGAAAAAGCGGTAAGTTCTTCGCAAATGTGAGTCCCCTCCCAACAACCTAGCTTCGTAAATGTGAGGCTGCTTCGCAATTGCGATAGTCGCATTTGCGACAAATACATTGCAAATGCGATGACACCAGTACCAGCAATCAAAATCATGAAAAATTATTCTGGAACCAATTCGAAACTCACCCGAGCCCTCGAGGCTCCAAACCAATGATGCACCCGGGTGTAGAAACACTACATGAACTCGCTCGCTCAATCAAATTATTAATATAACCTCTAAAACCATGAATCGGACGTCAAAACGCATGAACTTCAAAATAAACTTCAAGAACTTCTAGAATCGCAACCAAGCGTCTGAACCATATCAAATAAACTCCAAATGGCGCCAAATTTTGCAGACCACTTTTTTATGACGAAAAAACCTACTCAAGGCTTCAAATCATGCATATCAACTTCAAAACGACGAATCGCACCTCAGGTCAAAATCAATAGACTTTGAAACTTCAACTTCTACAACCAATGCCGAAACGTATCAATTCATGTCCAATCGACCTAAAATTTTGGACACAAGTCACATTTTCCATTATGGACCTACTTCAATTTCCGGAATCGCAATCCAACACCAATATCAAAAAGCCACTCCCGGTCAAACTTCCTAAAAATTCAATTTTCACCATTTCAAGACTAATTCGACAACGGACCTCCAAATTATAATTCGGACGCGCTCCTAAATCAAAAATCACCCAACGGAGCTAACAGAACTGACGAAACTCCATTCCGAGGCCTAAAACTACCGAGCCAAGTGCAGATGCTCAAAATGACCAGTCGGCTCGTTACGTTCTTCGGGATGACTTTTTTTTAGTTTTAGATTACTAAATTGAACACTATTATTTTTCGTGGTATCTTTAAAAAATGATTTATATATAGGTATGAGGTATAGCAGGACATGTATACCTAAAATACATGAGTATACATTAAAAATAACAAAAATTGAATACATATGTAATTCAATGCCAAAACAATTTCTGAAAACATAATACAATTATGTGGAGGATTATACTAATACATATATACATCATAATCAATCATATGAAATAAAACTGAATATAGTTAAATTTGAAATATAATAAATACAGTAAAATACGATGAATACAACCATTGAATACAACACTGTCTATCATTTAAATAGAATAAATACAGTAAAAAATCATTGAATACCACAAAGCCTACCATTTAAATATAGCGGAATATAGCAGGATTATTGTAGGGATTTAAAACCATTGAATTATGCTGAACATAGCAGGGAATAACTTAACTGCTATTAATTATAAATATATCTAAATACATAGCTAATATTAATTTAAGAAAATATTTGAATACATGTTGCAATACATTAAATACATACTGCTTAATACATATTGCTGGATAAAATGGTGAAACACAGTGAAGCTTGAGATAAAGTGAAGACACTGTGTATAGTGAATTCAATGAAATACATTGAATACACTGAAATATAATGTATACATTGAAAACAGAGAAAACACTAAATACAGTGAATACAATGCATATAGTGAATACATGACTTGTCATACAAATTTACTACAGAACAAAAGGGAATAACTTAACTGCTATAAATTAAAAATACATCTGAATACATAATTAATATTAATTAAAAAATAAATGAATACATATTGGAATACATTGAATACATATTGCTGGATAAAATAGTGAAACACGATGAAGCTTGATCTAAAGTGAAGACACTAAATATAGTGAATATAGTGAAATACAGTGAAATATAGTGAATACATTGAAACATAGAAAACACTAAAAACAGTGAATACAGTGCATACGATGAATACATAACTTGTCATACAGTTAATTCATTTAAATATACCAGAGTATAGCTCCATTATTGTAGGAATTTAAAACTATTGAATTATGTTGAATATAGCAGGGATATGTATCATCATAATACAACTATATAAATACATAATAGAACTATGTGAATGATTATGCTAATACAGAAATATAGCATAATATATGATTTAATAGCATAACTTAAAGGCTATTATGTATTCCTTCATTAACATCTTAAAGTCAAAAAAGACATTCATATATTCAAAAACAAAAAAGGTTGAGTAAAACCATGATGTATTTCAGTAATAAGCTGCAAAAACAATCTGGTTAACAGAAAACTATTCTTAAACTATCTTCGTAGAAGTATCCGAATCTGTGATTGCCTAACAATCTTTACGAGTGATTCATTGTCGCTTATGGCATCGACATCTATCTTCTGCATAGCGTAGTCTCAAAGGAGGGCACATATAACGACCCGATCGATCGTTTTGAGTATTTGTACTTCGCTCGGTAGTTTATGGGCATGAGTAGCTCTGTATAATGAACTATGACTTATGTGAATCATCGATTTTGATTTTCAGGTTATTTGGAATCGATTTGGAAGAATTAATTTTATTGTTGAAGCTTTAAATTGGAAGAGCTGATCAAGTTTGACTTTTTGTGAATTTGACCCCAGAACGGAGTTTTGATGGTTCCAGTAGGTTCGGATGGTGATTTTAGACTAGGGCGTATGCTTGAATTTGTATTGGATGTTTCTAGAAGGTTTCGACATAAATTGGCTAAAATTGGAATTTTGATGGTTTGGAAGGTTCAAAAATTTGACCGAGAGTCGACTTTTTGATATAGGATTTGGATTGTGGTTCCGGCAATTGGAAGCTTTGTTATGTAATTTGGGACTTATGTGCGAAATTTGGGTTCATTCCGGGTTGGTTTGCTATGTTTCAGCACGAGTTTTGGAAGTTCAAAGTTCATTTAAGTTTGATTTGAAGTGTGATTTGTTGTTTCAATGTTGTTATGTGTAATTTAAGGCCTCGAGTAGGTCCGTATTATGTTATGGGACTTGTTGGTATATTTGGACAGGGTCCCGAGTGGCTCGGGTGAGTTTCGGACGAGGTTCAGATCATTTTCATTTCATGTTGGATTCCTGAGGCAGCTGGTTCTGGTGTGACCGCACCTGCGGAGTTATGGGCGCAGGTGCGGAGCCGAAAAGCATCAGTGTCATCGCAGAACCCTGAAGGGGAGCTGGGCGTGAGGATCACAGGTGCGCGTGCTTGGGTGCACCTGCGCAACTGCAGATGTGGATCATTGAGCGCAGTAGCGTGGTCGCAAAAGCGGTGATGGCTGTTTAGGGATTTCTTCACAAAAGCGAATTTTTTTCCGCGGAAGCGGAGGTCGCAGATGCGACATTTTTACCGTATATGCGAAAATGCTGGGTAGAAGCTATAAAATCGAGGTTTTGGTTCTTTCTTCATATTTTGAGATGTGGGACTCGGATTGAGGCAATTTTTGGAGCAATTTTTATCACAAGGATTGGGGTAAGTGTTCTACACTTGGCTTTGATTTTATTTCATGAATCTATCTTCTTTTTTGGCAATTGGTTGATGAATTTTAAAGAGGAATTAGGGGTTTTAGCCTAAAGTTTCATAAAGCAAATTTTTGAGTGTTGAACATCGATTTGGAGTCGGATTGAGTGAAACTAGTATGGTTGGACTCATAACTGAATGGGTTGTCGGATTTTCAGAGTTTTGTCGGGTTCTGAGGTGCGTTTCCGGGTTGTACTTTTTTGATTATTTAGGACTTTTGATTAAAGATTCAACATTTATAGATGGTTTTGTTACCTTTGGCATTATTTGATGTATTTGAGTTGCTTTTGGCTAGTTTTGAGCCGTTCAGAGGTCGGTACGCGTAAGATGGCATTTTTGGAGCATCGCTTGGCTTGATCAGTATTGGAGTTTGGCTTGTTCGAGGTAAGTAACACTTCTAAACTTGGTGCTGAGGGTACGAAACCCCGAATTACTTGTTATGTGATTGGTGTTGAGGTAACACACATACTAGGTGACGAGTGTATGGGCGTGCACCGTATGAATTGTGACTCCATTATTTCTATGGTACTTTGTAGTTACCTGATCTTACCTATAACCTTGAAATTTCTATGTATTTGAGCTATTGAGATGTGATCCATGTTAGAAATCATGTCTAGGATACATGCTTATCCTACTGGGACCCACTGGGGTCATTTCCATTGTTGAGTTATCTGTTTTCATTACATTACATACACAATCATAACATTAATTTCATATCATATCTCAGTCTCTGTTGATATATATTGACACATCATATCATTATTTTGGGCTAGTTTTATGACATTGTGAGCCAAGAGACTAGAGAGATTGATGACTGAGTGAGGCCGAGGGCCTAAGTGTGAGTGATATTATGGGATCGGGCTACACGCGATAGCATGTTGTACTGATTATATTATGGGATTGGGTTACATGCCGCAACGAGCCTTATGGATGTATATATGTGGATCGTGTTGCACGCCGCAACGAGTATCATTGATTTATGCCATGATTGGCTTGATATAGCACTTGGGCTGAAGGAGCCCATCCGGAATCTGCACACACCCCCCAGTGAGCGCAGTTAACTATATTGAGGGATGGATCTTCCTTAGACATGGATCTTGTTCAAAGCATATATATATATATACCTGGGGATGGATTTTCCCCACAGGCTGAATTTAGCCCTACTCAGTAGTGAGTGACTGATGGTCAGTTGATGTATATATTCCGGGATGGATCTTTCCTGGGCCGGATTGGCCTTATACAGTATTGAGTAGTTGAGCATGATGAGTGGAAAGTGTGGTAAAGTGAGATTGAGTACTCTGAGAGTTAGTGTACCTGTGTTCATCTCTAAGGTACATGGCATTGACATGCACATGACATACAGGCATAAAGATGCATTTGTTCCTCATGCTAACGGTACCATATCATTCATGACTTCTCACACATATTGACATATAGGCGTAAAGATTTATTTTCTTCATGCCATTTGAACATGAAATATTTACCTTGGAAAGTTTTTGGGAAAAATTACGGTTTTCAAAATTACTCATAATTTTGGCAATTTCGGTAAAAGGCTTGGGTTTTCACTGATGTACTTGAAAAGCGGAACTATTTTCGGGAACCATGATTAAGCTGAACATTTTATCTCTGAGTTACTTATTTTATTACTTGCTTTACGTTGTTATGAACTGTTGTTGGCTATTGGATGTTGGACCCGATCTTTGTTCCAGCTCGTCACTACTCTCAACCTAAGGTTAGTTTTGTTACTTATTGAGTACATGAGGTCGGTTGTACTCATACTACACTTCTGTAAACTGTCTGCAGATGTTGGCTACTGACATTTCTGTGATCGATGGGACCTGGATTTAAAGACGTAGTTGCATTCCGGTCGTAGCTGCCTCTTGTTCACTGTAGCCTTATATTCAGAACAATCTGTTTATGCACATTTCGAATAGATGATGTATTTATTTCATACCAGCTTTGTATGTTCTAATCTTAAAAGCTCATGATTTGTACTACCAGTACATAGGGAATGTATAAGATTCAGATGTTTTATTTCATTTAATTGTCTTATTAATCTTATTGAAACTGGATAATTGTTAATTGGATTACCTAGCGGGTTAGGTTAGGTGCCATCACGACTAGTGGGTGATAAGTTGGTATTTTACCAACTTATCTCGTCGTAATCTAAGATTCTTGCTATGGTTTATCGAGTAAATCGCATGTTTAATGTCGTTTACATTCATTTTACAGGTTTTATGTGATATAGAAGTGATTGTGAAGAAACCAAGTGAAAACAAGTCAAAAAGGAGCTAAAATGAAAACATAAACACTGCCTAGTAAATTACCCTTTGCGAACGCGAAGGGTTAAAAGCGATTGCGGAGCTTCAGGGAACAAACCTTCACGAACGTGAAGTATTAAACGCGAACGCGAAGTTGGAGGAACAAACCTTTGCGAACACGAAGCTGGAGGAAACAAACCTTCGCGAACGCGAAAGTATAATCGCGAACACGAGGAAGAAATGGGCGGAAAAACTGGGTAGTTCTGGAATTTCACATTTTTTACCCAAAGCCATTTAATACATGACCCAGCTCAGTTGTAAAATATCTTTGGCTTATTTTTCAGTCTCTCGAATAGAGAACACAAGTTTGGAAGCTAGGGTTCTTGCACACACAGTTGGGTCTTGAAGATTTGAAGCTTTTGGTTGAGAATTTCTTACCCATTTATGTTCATTTCTTCATTTCCTTACTTTGTGTTGAATATCTAAGTGTGTAGTATTTTTTCCAACACTTGAATCTTGTTTATGAAAATATTCATATTTAAAGTGTGGATTAAATATCTTATTGTGCTCATGAAGTGAATGATTTTTATTTATAATGAAGTAAGTTATTGTTTCTTTAATTATTCTTGTTCTTTTCCAAATGGATTAGCTACCCTAGGACTCGCCCATTAACTTCGAATTAATTTTGGGAAAGATAACTTGGGGTTGGGAAATATTAATTAACAAGAATTTGAGGTTTTAACACTCACTTTATTGATTCTACCTTATTCTCTTAATTGTTTTAGGGATAATTCAATTAAGAAGTTTTGTTAGTCTTTGGAAGAAGCTAATATAGAATTATTACCGAGGCTAATTAACATAAACTCGCTCATATTTGTAAAATCGTGAAATACATTGGATCATTACTTGAGTGTAATTCCTCGTGTATCCATGCTTGTAGCCATTGATCATTTTACTTGCTTTCTAGGTTAGTTTATATTTTCGCATTTAGATATAAATATTTTCTCAAAATTTTTATAAGTGTTTGTCTTAGCATAATAAGAAATAATTCTCTTACACGCCTAATTGCCTACATATTGTTCTTTGTGGGATTCGACCCTGACTCATAGTTGGGTGTCACGACCTGGAATTCCCACCCTCGGGAGTCGTGATGGCGCCTCCTAGTAAGAGCTAGGAAGGCCAGACCTTAATTACCCCTTTTAGCAAATATCAACAATCGCATGCAAATATTGGAATTTAATAAAAAAGCGGAAGTCTTAAATTAAAGAAATTGAATAGAAAATGCGGAAATCCAACATAATCCTCTACCCAAGATCTGGTGTCACAGTGTCACAGACTGTCTAAGAGTCACTACAAACAAAGTCCGAAGGAAAATACAGTAAGCTGTTTCTGAAACAAAGAAAATGAAACAGGGAATAAAGATAGAGGGAGACGCCAGGGCCCACGAACGCCTGCAGGTCTACCTTGGGTCTCCAGGTTGACTGAAGGAAGCCCTCCAACTACTGATGTTTTCCAATACCTGGATCTCTGCAAAAGAGCACAGAGTGTAGTATCAGCACCAACCGACCCCATGTGCTGGTAAGTGCCTAGCCTAACCCCGGCGAAGTAGTGACGAGGCTAGGACCAGACTATCAAATGAACCTGTGCAGTTATATAAAATACAGCGGAAAGTAAAGCAGGTATAAGCAAGTAAGGATGGGAGGGGGAAACATGCTTCGGGGGATAACAGGTAACAACAGAATATCAAGAGAATAATAAAGAACATCAATAATTTAACTCTAACACGGATAAGGGAAATAAAAGCAGGTTTAACTGTCAGTACATATCTCGTTGCAGGCGTGCAACCTGATCCCATTTCATGTATCTCGTGGTAGGCGTACCACCCGCTCCCATTTCATTATATCTCGTGGTAGGCGTACCACCCGCTCCCATATCATTATATCTCTGTTGCGGCGTGCAACCCGATCCATATATAATATTGTTGGGGCGTGCAACCCGATCCATATTTAATATTATTGCGGCGTGCAACCCGATCCATATTTATATAATATTTAGAATTATAATGAGAGTCCCGACAAGAGATCGATAAGGTCCACACTATCCCGACAAGGGATTCGATAGCATGAGTAGTTACGTCCCGGCAAGGGAGAAACATTTATAACCACACTTGTCGCAACATCTAACTACCGCAGCTATAACCGATCCTGTTACAACATCTAACTGCCACAACTATAATCAATCCTGTTACAACATCTAACTACCACAACTATGATCAATCATGTTACAACATCTAACTATCACAACTATAATCAAACTTGTTACTACACCTAAACACCTCAGCTATAACCAAACCTATTACAACACCTAACTACCGCAGCTATAACTTTAGTCCTTACTCAACACAAGGAATCATTAAACTAAGCATCCGTAATATCAATTAAGAACACAATACAAGGGAACCACAATTCGACAGTAGCCCGCCAAAGGACATCATAATGATCTTTTCTCTCCTCACTTTTACTTCACAATTCACTTCACAACTCGAGCCAATGCTCTAGAGGTTCAATTATCACTTATACTTTTGCAATTCGCTATACAGCTGGAGCCAACGCTCCTCAATATCCATAAGTCACGATTCTTTCCACATCTTTGCACAACAAATAGAATAATCACCAAGGCATGAATAATACAACGAAGTCATGAAAATCACAATATAGGACTCACGGTCATGCTAGACACCAATGTATAGATACTCGTCACCATGCCTATACATCGTACTCGACAATTAGCAAGTAGCAAATAAGACTCAACTCCTATTCCTCAAGCTAAGGTTAGACCAAACACTTACCTCGATGCTTTAAATTCAACTCAAGTCTCAATTATAGCTTAATTCCTTGATTCCACCACCAATCCGCTCGAATCTAGTCACAAGTTACTTAATTACATCAATAAACGCTAAATGAATCAATTTGAATGCTTAGAAATCACCTGGGCCCACGTGGTCAAAACCCGAGTTTCGAACCAAAACCCGGTTACCCATTCCCCCACGAACCCAAATATATGATTTGTTTTGAAATCGGACCTCAAATCGAGGTCCAAATCCCAAATTTTAGAAAAACCTAGGTTCTACCCAAAACCCCCAATTTCACCCATGAAAATCTTTGATTTTAAGTTGAAGAATGTTAAATGATGTTAAAGATAGAAAGAAATGAGTAAAAACCAACTTACAAATGATTTGGAAGAAGTCTTGTTCTTGAAAAATCGCCCAAAGAGGTTTGTGTTTTGAAAGAACGTTAAAATGACTGAAAAATTCGGCTAAGTGTAAAATATGCAGGCCTCAGATATGGGAAATGCGAAGGTGGGTTCGCATTTGCGAACCCTGCAGGTTTGGGAAATGCGAAGGCGAGTTCGCAGTTTGCGAACTCTGAAGGATCTGGGAACGTTCGCATTTGCGAGCTAATGTGTCGCATTTGCGACATGCCCGATTTCGCATTTGCGGACCAAGAGGTCGCATTTGCGATCCCAGCTGGCTAGACCCCATTCGCATTTGCGATGGCAAACTCGCATTTGCGAGCCTTGCTTCGCAAATGCGAAGATTGCAGGACTGGGAATATCAGATTTACCCAAGGTTCAAAATGCACTCTGACACCTATCCAAAACTCACCCGAGCCCTCGGGTCTCCAAACCAAACATGCACACAACCTCAAAAACATCCTACGGACTTATCCGTGCGATCAAATCGCCAAAATAACATCATAAACATCGAATCAAGCTTCAAAACTCATGATTTCTTCCAAATTTTCATAAAACATCAATTTTCCATTTTATGTCCGAAACATGTCAAACGACGTCCGTTTTCAGCCAAACTTTACAGAAAGCGCTTAAACCATATATAAGACTTGTACCGGGCGCCGGAACCAAAATACGAGCCCGATGCCATAGTCTTTTAATCAAATTTCATTTCCATTTTCCTTAATTATTTCCTGAAAATAATTTCACACAAAAATTCATTTCTCGGGCTTGGGACCTCGGAATTCGATTTCGGGCATACGCCCGAGTCCCATATTTTCCTCCGGACCCTCCGGACCGTCAAATCACGGGTCCGGGTCCGTTTACCCAAAATGTTGACCGAAGTCAAATTTATTCAATTTAATATCAAAATTTAGCATTTTTCTCACAGAATTAATATTTAAGCTTTCCGGCTACACGCCTGGACTGCGCACGCAAATCAAGGCAACCCCAAATGAGGTTTTCAAGACCTCAGAAGCACAGAATGAGTAAGGGAACTAGTGATGACCCTTTGGGTCGTCACATTCTCCACCTCTAAAACAACCGTTCGTCCTCGAACGGACAAAAGAAAGAAGTACCTGAGTCGGGGAAAAGATGGGGAGAACAACTCCGCATATCGGAATCGGACTCCCAGGTCGTTGCCTCAGGAGGCTGATCTCTCCACTGAACATAAACAGAAGGAAAACTCTTGGATCTCAACTGTCGAACCTGCCGGTCTAGAGTAGCTACCGGCTCTTCCTCATAAGAAAAGTCATTGTCCAACTGGACAGTGCTGAAGTCTAACACGTGGGATGGATCGCCGTGATTCCTCCGAAGCAGGGATACATGAAAAAAAACTGGATGCAGGGCTGCTAAGCTAGGCGGCAATGCAAGTCTATAAGCCACCTCTCCCACTCGATCAAGAATCTCAAACGGACCAATGAACCTAGGGCTAAGCTTGCCCTTCTTCCCAAATCTCATCACGCCTTTCATAGGCGACACTCGGAGCAACACCCGCTCACCAACCATGAAAGCTACATCTCGAACCTTACGATTTGCGTAGCTCTTTNCAAATTTCAATTATGAAACGAGGAAAAAAGCACAAGCCTTTCGTGTACGAGGTCCAATTAGATAAATTGCGTGTGCATATGTATTGGTTTTTGCACTTTCATCATCACCATTGTTAAAGTGGTGTTACACCATGCTTTTTGGTCATAACTCAATAGTGTGGTCCTATCTCCAGTCGAATATCTATGTTATGAATGCCATGATATAACTATGCCTCCATATGTAAACAAATAGCCTATTTGAGATTGGGCTTTATCTGGAACAGACAAATAACATGCATTTGCATAGACGATCATTTCTAACTTGGTTTTATTAGAATAAAACAATCTTATCTCTATAGTTATCTGAAGAGATCCAAATATATGTTTAACAACATTTCAATGTCTACTTGTTGGGGAAGAGCTGAATCTTGCTAATAAGCTTACTGCAAAAGTGTCACGACCCGGAATTTCCACCCTCGGGAGTCGTGATGGCGCCTACTAGTGAGAGCTAGGCAAGACAAACCTTAATTACCTCTTTTAGCAAATATCAGCAATCGCATGCAATATTGGAATTTAATAATAAAGCGGAAGTCATAAATTAAAAAAATTGAATAGAAAATGCGGAAATCCAACATAATCCTCTACCCAGGATCTGGTGTCACAGTGTCACAGACTGTCTAAGAGTCACTACAAACAAAGTCCGAAGGAAAATACAATAAGCTATTTCTGAAACAAAGAAAATAAAACAGGGAATAAAGATAAAGGGAGACGCCAGGGCCCGCGAACGTCTGCAGGTCTACNTGATATAGTAGATATTGGTACACCATGAAGCCTAACAATCTCCTTGATATACAACTTCGCATAATCTTCAGCCGTGTAAGTTGTCTTAACTGGCAGAAAATGGGCACATTTTGTAAGTCAATCAACTATCACCCAGATGGAGTCAAACTTATGATAAGAGCGAGGTAACCCAATAATGAAGTCCATATTAATCACCTCCCATTTCCAGGTCGGAATCTCTATATTCTGAAGCAATCCACCGGGTTTCTGATGTTCGATCTTTACTTGTTGACAATTAGGACACTGGGCTACAAATTCTGCAATAGACTTCTTCATGTTATCCCACCAATACTGCTCCTTAATGTCATGATACATCTTTGTCGAGCCGGGATGGATGGAATATCGGGATTGATGAATCTCATTCATAATCTTCTCTCGCAACCCTGCCACATTAGGCACACATAATCGGCCCTGGTATCTCAGTGCCCCATCTCCTCCGATCTCAAAAGCCGTAATTTTACACTGCTGAATGCTCTCTCTCAATCGTACTAAGATATGATCTTCATATTGCCGTACTTTTACCTCGGCTACCAAAGATGATTCTGATGTATTATGTACAGTAACACCTCCGTCATCAGAGTCTAACAATCTGATTCTCATATTGGCTAGCTGATGAAGCTCTTTAGTCACCCCCCATCTACCTGCCTCAATATGTACTAAGCTTCCCATTGACTTACGGCTGAGAGCGTCTGCCACAACATTTGCTTTACCGGGATGATACAATATCTCGACGTCGTAGTCTTTCAGTAATTCAAGCCACCTACGCTGCCTCAAATTCAACTCTTTCTGCTTGAAGATGTGTTGTAAACTCTTGTGATCTGTGTAGATGTCAACATGGACGCCGTATAAGTAGTGCCGCCATATCTTCAAAGCATATATTACTGCAGCCAATTCCAAATCATGGGTTGGATAATTCTTTTCATGCTTCTTCAATTGTCTTGATGCATAAGCAATCACCTTCTCACGTTGCATCAATACGCACCCCAAACCTATACCTGAGGCATCACAATATACCACATAACCTTCTAGTCCTTCAGGAAGAGTGAGCACTGGTGCGGATGTCAATCGATTCTTCAACTCTTGAAAACTTCGTTCACAAGCGTCAGACCACTGGAATTTAGTAGCTTTCTGTGTTAACTTAGTCAATGGTGACGATATAGAGGAAAACCCTTCAACAAATCGCCTATAATGCTGCGGACTTCTGATGGTGTTGTAGGTCTCGGCCAATTCTTTACTGCATCGATCTTCTGAGTGTCGACACTAATACCCTCGTCAGATATCACATGGCCAAGGAATGCTACTGAGTTCAGCCAGAATTCACATTTGGAGAGCTTAGCATATAACTTACGATCCTGAAGCGTCTGTAATACTATCCGCAAGTGGCCCGCATGTTCAGCCTCCGAACGAGAATACACCAAAATGTCATCAATGAATACGATCACGAACACATCAAGATAGGGCCTGAATACAGTATTCATGAGATCCATAAAAGCTGCTGGGGCATTTGTTAGCCCGAACGCCATCACCAAGAACTCAAAGTGCCCATATCTTGTCCGGAAGGCCGTCTTTGGAATATCCTTCTCCTTGACCCTCAACTGATGATACCCTGAACGTAAGTCAATCTTGGAAAAATACTTGGCACCCTGGAGTTGGTCAAGCAGGTCGTCAATCCTTGGAAGTGGATACTTGTTCTTTACAGTAAACTTATTCAACTGTCGATAGCCGATACACATCCGTAACGACCCGTCTTTCTTCCGCACGAACAGGACTGGCGCACCCCAAGGTGAAGTGCTAGGCCTAATGAAGCCGTTATCCAGTAAGTCCTTCAACTGCGCCTTCAACTCTTGCAACTCTGCCGGGGTCATTCTGTATGGAGGGATAGAGATCGGTTGAGTGTCAGGCAACACATCAATGCTAAACTCAATCTCCCTCTCAGGAGGAAGGCCTGGGAGTTCATCTGGGAAAACATCTGGAAATTCATTGACCACGGGGATTGATTGTAGAGTAGGCAGCTTCGCCTCCGCATCCCTAACGCGAACGAGATGATAAATGTAACCTTTTGAGATCATCTTCCTTGCCTTAAGATAGGAAATAAACCTACCTTTAGCAATGTTCCCCTTCCATTCAATGACGGGTTCACCAGGAAACTGAAACCTAACCATCTTCATACGACAATCAACATTTGCATAGCATGAAGCCAACCAATCCATTCCCATTATCACATCAAAATCAACTATTTCTAACTCAAATAAATTTGCCGAGGTTTGACGACTACAAATCATCACAGTGCAACCTCTATATACCCTTCTAGCAATCACAGAATCTCCTATCGGAGTAGATACCGCAAGGGGTTTACTTATCAATTCAGGTTCAATGCCAAACTTATTAGCCACAAAGGGTGTAACATATGATAATGTAGATCCCGGATCAATCAGCGCGTATACATCATAAGAAAACACAGACAATATACCTGTAACAACATCTAGAGATGACTCGAGATCCTGTCGACCTACTAGAGAATAGGTTCGATTTTGAGCACCACTCGAACTCTGCACTGCACCTCTACCTCTACCTCGACCTGTCGACTGCTGAAAACCCCGTGCTGGAGGTCGAATTGATGAGGAAGAACCAGACACAGATCCAGTCGGCTGAGCCATACCACCAACTCCTCTGTTAGGACAATCCCGTATCATATGGCCAGGTTGTCCGCAAGAATAGCACGCATCAGAACCTCGACGGCACAGTCCAAAGTGGGCCTTACCGCACTGATCACAACGTGGTGTTAGGGGTCTCGTCTGATTAGTATCTCTGTGATATTGCGAGCCTGATGCCCGCGAACTCTGACCTGGACCTGAATAGGTAAATCGATCATATCGAGGCCTCTGGAATTGTGGAGGAGCACTAGCTACAGATGGCGCCGAACTCCTCGAAGCTGGGGCCTGACATTGCCTCTGAAGTCATCAGAATACCCTGCAAATCTCGCCCGCTTATGCTGGCCCCTATCCTGCTCCCTATCTGCCCTTTGCTGGCGCTTACGATCCTCTAGGGTCTGGGCATAAGCCTGAATACGNNTCAAACCTGTTACTACACCTAACACTACAGACATACAACCATTTTACAACACCTAACTACCGCAGCTATAACTTTAGTCCTTACTCAACACAAGGAATCATTAAACTAAGCATCCGTAATATCAATTAAGAACACAATACAAGGGAACCACAATTCGACAGTAGCCCGCCAAAGGAAAGAATAATGATCTTTTCTCTCCTCACTTTTACTTCACAATTCACTTCACAACTCGAGCCAATGCTCTAGAGGTTCAATTATCACTTATACTTTTGCAATTCGCTATACAACTGGAGCCAACCCTCCTCAATATCCATAAGTCACGATTCTTTCCACATCTTTGCACAACAAATAGAATAATCACCAAGGCATGAATAATAAAAGAAGTCATGAAAATCACAATATAGGACTCACGGTCATGCTAGACACCAATGTATAGATACTCGTCACCATGCCTATACATCGTACTCGACGATTAGCAAGTAGCAAATAAGACTCAACTCATATTCCTCAATCTAAGGTTAGACCAAACACTTACCTCGATGCTTTAAATTCAACTCAAGTCTCAATTATAGCTTTACTTCTTGATTCCACCACCAATCCGCTTGAATCTAGTCACAAGTTACTGAATTACATCAATAAAGGCTAAATGAATCAATTTGAATGCTTAGAAATGAATTTTCCAAAGTTTTGCCCAAAAATTACAAAATTGCCGCTGGGCCTACTTGGTCAAAACCCGAGGTTCGAACCAAAATCCGGTTACCCATTCCCCCACGAACCCAAATATATGATTTGTTTTGAAATCGGACCTCAAATCGAGGTCCAAATCCCCAATTTTAGAAAAACCTAGGTTCTACCCAAAACCCCCAATTTCACCCATGAAAATCTTTAATTTTAAGTTGAAAACATGTTAAATGATGTTAAAGATTGAAAGAAATGAGTATAAACCAACTTACAAATGATTTGGAAGAAGTCTTGTTCTTGGAAAATTGCCCAAAGAGGTTTGTGTTTTGAAAGAATGTTAAAATGACTCAAAAATTTGGCTAAGTGTAAAATATGCAGGCCTCGGATGTGGGAAATGCGAAGGTGGGTTCGCATTTGCGAACCCTGCAGGTTTGGGAAATGCGAAGGTGAGTTCGCATTTACGAACTCTGAAGGATCTGGGAACGTTTGCATTTGCGAGCTAATGTGTCGCATTTGCGACATGCCCGACTTTGCATTTGCGATCCAAGAGGTCGCATTTGCGATCCCAGCTGGCTAGACCCCTTTTCGCATTTGCGATGGAAAACTTGAATTTGCGAGCTCGCATTTGCGAGCCCTGCTTCGCAAATGCGAAGATTGCAGGACTGGGAATATCAGATTTTCCCAAGTTCAAAATGCACTCCGACACCTATCCAAAACTCACCCGAGCCCTCGGGGCTCCAAACCAAACATGCACACAACCTCAAAAACATCCTACGGACTTATCCGTGCGATCAAATCGCCAAAATAACATCATAAACATCGAATCAAGCTTCAAAACTCATGATTTCTTCCAAATTTTCATAAAACATCAATTTTCCATTTTAAGTCCGAAACACGTCAAACGACGTCCGTTTTCAACCAAACTTTACAAAAAGCGCTTAAACCATATATAAGACTTGTATCGGGCGCCGGAACCAAAACACGAGCCCGATACCATAGTCTTTTAATCAAATTTCATTTCCATTTTCCTTAATTATTTCCAGAAAACAATTTCACACAAAAATTCATTTCTCGGGCTTGGGACCTCGGAATTCGATTCCGGGTATACGCCCGAGTCCCATATTTTCCTACGGACCCTCCGGGACCGTCAAATCACGGGTCCGGGTCTGTTTACCCAAAATGTTGACCGAAGTCAAATTTATTCAATTTAATATCAAAATTTAGCATTTTTCTCACAGAATTAATATTTAAGCTTTCCGGCTACGCGCCCGGAATGCGCACGCAAATTGAGGCAACCCCAAATGAGGTTTTCAAGACCTCGGAAGCACAGAATGAGTAAGGGTACAAGTGACGACCCTTTGGGTCGTCACAGGTGAATTATATTGCGTGCGACCGTGCCTAGTTACTTTTAGTAGCGGATTTGGACGTCATCATAATTGGCACCGTTTCCGGGGAAAAATTTGGCATACTTAGGTTGTTTGAGAAATAAGCATAAGTGCTTTGGTCCAAACAATTGGTTTTCTTGTTTGCTTTCTTAGTTTTTGAAAAATGGCATCGCATAATGAAAATTGTTAGGATGGTAGTTGTTCATACTTTATGTCCCTTGTCCTTATTGTGGAGGACCACACTCTTGGCAAAATTATTTAAATTCTCCCAGGGGCGAATTGTGCGCACAATCTCAAACCCATGAGTGGAGTATTTGTGATAAGTATGGTTGCCGAAATGGTCATTGGAATTATTGTGCTTATTTGTCCTTCCCTTCCCCGATCCCCCGCTATGATAATTCTACCTTTTGTGATGACAAGTATAGGGATATGGAAATGGAACAAGTTGAGCATGGTAAAGATGGAGAGTTCAAACTCATGATGGAATGCTTACTTGAAGGATGAAACAAACAGCAAAGTGCCTTGGAGGAGCTTTTAGAAAATAGTCTCCAAAATGATTCGGTGCTTGAAAGGTTAAACATACAAATGGGAGAAATGCTTGAAGCTTTAGAGGCCCAAAAAGCCTCGGAAGTGAAGGATACTGTCACGACCCAAACGGAGGGCCATGACTAGCACCCGGCCATACTTACCGAGTACCAACATACATTTTATCTAACCTTCTTTATTATCTTTTAGGGCTGACGAAATCAATATAAATGGTAGACATGGGTCATGGACAACCAACAATAAAATATGATGGCATGAACATACATAACATGGGATGACTAGACAATCAAGAAACTATATATAAGAAACGAGCTACCACACTACCATGAGAGACTATACAACAAAAACCATCCGACAAGGCCTACCAAACTATACATGAGTCGACACCTGTCTATGAGCCTCTAAAGGAACATAAGTGTTGCAACATAGCCGGAACAGGGCCCCGACATACCCATAATATCTATAACAAAAATGCATACCAAGACCAAGGCAAGTCCGAAGAAGGGATCTCGCCAATCACTGCTGAACTGGACAGCCTACTATGGTGGGGGAGCTGCGCCTGCCTGTCTATCAGGACCTGCAGCATCCACAAATAAAAGGACGTCAGTACGAATAAAGTACTGAGTATGTAAGGCAGGGAACCATAAGTACGAACAGTAATGTAAGCAGGGATAGAGAATAAACAACCTGTAACATCTGGGTACCTCTAAGGGCTACTGACATGAAATGCGTAATACATATGTATATATACATAAACTTTTAAAACATACGCCTCTGTGGGCATCATCATCATCATATCGTACCCGGCCGTAATAGGCTCGGTAAAAACGTACCCGGCCACGTGGAGCTCGGTAAAACCCAACTGATCAGTGGTTGCACAATAGGTGCCATACCCGGCCGACTATAGCGCGGCTCGGTAGAGTAAAATAGATACATATATATAATGCATGCTCGACTCATGAACTCACGTTCTAAACCTTTCGGAGTGACGTAAGGTCGGTATCCTCTGTACACGTTATTAGGACTAACTCTTCACCATGAACCTTATAAGAATCAGGAAGTACCAATAACATTGATAACATAAGAATAAGAGAAGCAACATCAACATCAATCGTTCCATAAGAGGGGAAACAATGTAAGTACTGCTAGCTTCTAAGAGTAGAGTATCTTTGGAAGCTCGTTCATTACATTATGTACAATCGGAGTCGTGCAAAAGAAGGAAAGGGATAGCCTCACATACCTTGTATATACTGCGACAATCTCAAGCTATGCAATTTTCACGACTCCTTAGTCTACAATAAGAGAAACGGTACTATAGTTACCCTTCAAGCGTCATAACTATTATGTATCGACCACAACCTATTTTACGATGAAACGGACAGCACCTCCCCTATATATATGACTTCACACAATTCCAAACAATCACCAAACAGCCCAAACAACATCAATAATAATCATATTGAGCATCCCGAAACAGTCCACCAACCGATAACATTACTACCAAGCCTTTCGATATATATTTCACAAGTTCTAGCTTCAATGACTTAGCCGTAACTTGGATAATCTTAAATACATATAGATTAAGAGGTTCCTTACCTTTATACAGAAAGAACAACTCCAATTTGACCTTAATTCTCCACGAAATATCCCTCCAATTCTGCCACAACAACAAGGAAGCGAAACTAGCAATCAATTAGTGTTTCTTTTTGGCACTAGAATCACTTTAGAAGGCTTGAAATCACCTAGGGTTGATATTAAGAACTTGAGGGAGTATTTACAGAACATAAACCCTTTAAAACAACCTCCCACACGAGCTGGAACAACACAAAAATGAGCAACAACAAGAAGAACAAGAGACTTACTAGCGCCACGGGATTCCCGACACTTGATTTGTGTTGTTTGCCCTTTGTTTGGGTCTTGAATCTTGAGAGAACCTTGAGAGGGTGTTCCTAGGGTTCTAAGGTCTGAAAATAGTGAAAATAAATGACTTAAAACGGGTTGGAGGCGTCCTATATAGATCCAAATGTCTTAAACCGCCTAAGTGGGTCCCATAGAGAGGTGCTTGGCGCAGTCTCGCGAAAATGCAAATATCTCTCTACTCCAATGTCGTATTGATAAAAGGTTTAATGAGTTGGAAACTAGACTCATAGATCTTCAATTTGGTGGGTAGATCACCCCGTAATTCCAAGTATATTGGGAGAAAAGCTTAATAATATTTGATCTAAAGTTTAAGTAAAACTATGAACTTAAGTTGCAACAACTCTTGTCGACTTTTGTTTCATAACTCGTTTGACTTCAAGACTATGATACGGATATTTTATGATTCATATACCTTAAAATACGACCTCTTGAGAGTATTAAGCACCCCTAGGTTTACCCAAAAATACGGCTGACAACATCCTTGATTCGTTTAACTTCTAATACTTGTTAACCACCCTTATACACCTTTGTATCATTTAAGACCAATAAGATTAATCTCTTATCATCTCAAAGATAATCTCTTCATGGATTTACGTCGACGACCCTATGGCATGAACTAACGTATGTAAATATGGGTTGTAACAGATACCCAAAAGCCTTCCTTAGATGTTGAAGCCGAAAATCCTCCTTTGGCACTTGATCAAAATCAAGAAGAACTCTCAAATGCTCAAAATGAGTGGATGATGCTCATGTTGGAGGCTATTCTTGAAAATGAGGAAAAGCACAACTTGGTACGTGAGGACTTGATACAAGTCTTGACTCAAAATGATTAGAATATCCGCACTTTGGAAGATGAAATGAAATATTGGTTGAGTCTCACTATGCCCACCAACTCGAGAGTGTGGAAAGAAGTCAACAAGACTCCAACTTCGAGGAAGAAAGTGAGCTTTATTTTGAGGAATCAAGAATTGAATATCTGCAACCGAATCCATGCCTATTCATGATGCCAACAAAAATATGGAATTAGAGTCAACTGGTGTAGTTGAAAATATGGTAGAATTTGACTCTAGTCTAGGGGAATTGGAGGTTGATGTCACATTCCAAGCATTATTCAATATTGGAATTGTGTGGTGATATGAGAATTGAACTACACGAGCCAATGAAGGATTGGGAGGAGGAAAATCAAAGGCCATACACTTTACAATTTGAAGGCACAAGAAGGCAAAATGACCTTCCTCACATGAAAGCGAAGAAACACAAAATAAAGAAATTAATGTTTGGCTTGATCATCTATTTACCACCCATCGTTGCTCCTGGTCACAAACTTGAGCCCAAGTTAGGTTCCCAATTCATATCATTCAAGTGGCGAGAAAAGTGGTAAAGTTGATTCGCGTCGTGCCATGACATTGAATGCGGCGTTTGGTGGGAGGCAACCCATCGTTTTCATAAATTTTAGTCGTTTTTGAAATTTCCTTTTTTAGAATAGCTTAGTATATTATTTTGACTAATCTACCAAGTTTCACAATGTTTGGAGTTGATTTGAGCAGGTCGGGGTGACTGGAGAGCCAAACACTAGTAGCTGCTGGAAATTGCAGAAGCACTGCTTCGCGTTTGTGATGGAAATTCGCGTTCGCGAAGGATAATAAAATTCTTAGCCTATGCGTTCGTGAAGACTTGGTCGTGTTCGCGACCCTTTGGAAAATTTTAACGCTATGCAAAGGCGGTCTAGCACTCGCGAATGCGAGCCTCAGGTAAGTGCCCAAAAAATTAAAATCACCGGAAATATGGAATCACCAACATTTTTGCCCAAAACATAACAACAGTTCTTCCTACTCCTTAGATCCCTAAAAATTAAATTCCCCATATTCTTCAAGTCCATCGCAATTTTTCATCTTCATTTGCAAGGTATGTGATTTACTATCTTGTCTCTTAACTCTTTCTTCCCTTTCTTGGTGTGAAACAATAGAAGAGCAGCCATGGTTGTTTTTTGCTTAGGGTTGCAAATTATTAGTCTTAGATATCAGCCTTGTGCTTGAATTTGTTGTGTGAGGTTGGTTTGAGTGTGAGTGTGTGATTGTTATTGTACAATTTTGGGCGAGATGTGTGCTAAAATTGACTGGAAAATGAACAAGGAAAAGAGGGCACACACACTGTTTGACAAAATGCCTGAAAGAAAAATAGGTCTGGGCGATGAAAATGACCTTCGTGAACGCGATGGTTTTCTTGCTAAGGTCAAATTTCTAGGCAAAATTTTTTTCTCCTCACGAACGCGATGGAGCTTACGCGAATACGAGAGCAAAATCTGGCAGTCCCTAAAATGGTAAAAATAGTAGCTTTGCACAACTCTGCGCGGGACCCTTTTTGCCCATTTCTTTTGCCAAAATACTTCCTAATATATTATTTTAAGTGTCTATATGAGCTTTTAACATTGTTGGTATTTTGGAGGTACTTTTGGCATAAAATGGATCTGGAATACAATGAAATTGAGCAGGAACATGTCCCAGAAGCTGAACAAGAGGAACGCTTTGATCATGACTAGTTCTTATCTGCGGAATGTGAACGGAAATATGACGAACTCTTGTCAAAAACCATCTTCAGTGAAAGAGACATAAACATGGAAAAGGTTGAAGCTAAAATGCCGGGCTTCTACACAAGAATGGTAGAAAGTAGGTGGATTTGTTTTGACCACTCAACCAAATGATGGCAGGTACATAGAGTGTTGGAATTTTACGTAAACGCCTTGAGGACCGACTTTCAAGGAACCTTAGTTACTACTGAGTGGTGTGTGGAAGTCAATTTTAGCCCTAAGGTAATCGATAGAATTTATGGCCTTCCCAATATTAATAATGAGGTTTACAAAGACAAAGCAAAAACAGGAGGAAACCAATGGTTGGTGGACAAATTGCATGATGGGCTAACCCCGAAGTGGTTGATAGTGCACAAGGGAGTTGATTCTCATGACTTCACTACTGACGCAAAGACGTGGTTCTCTATTATCTGTGTGAGGGTCTTGCCTACTACAAATGACACTGATGTGACACCAGAGAGGGCACTAATAAATGTTGCTATCATGGATGGAATAGCCGTGAATGTGGGGGAGCACATTGTTAGAAAAATCGAGGAAGCCACCATGGGAGGTCCAAGAGCCTATTCTTCCCATCATTGATTACTCGACTATGCTATGATGTTGGGGTGTTAAAATGCCCAAATGAAGATGAGAAAGGTCCGAGAAAGCCGATGATCCACATATTGCTGAAAAGGGAGGGGGGAACTGACAAGCAGAAAAATAGGAGGATTGATATTGCATCCTCTTTATTTGGGAAGTTCTCTGAGGCCACTTTTGATCCCGCCAGAGCCTTTGCACCTGCACCAGGGTCATTTGGCCTCATGGGACCACTCCAGTCGGGCCCTCACACTATGCATCACTTATCCAGTCAGATACATGGAGTAGATGCACGCATTAGGTAGCTTATAGCTGGCCTTCCTACTGGCCCACCTGGGGCTAGCACATCTACTGGGGCTACTGCCCCACTATCTCTGCATGACATGGTTAAAGAGCAAAAAGCGATAATGGGCAAGACGGAGGCCATGAACAACAGGTTGAAAAATATGAGCCGCCGGCAAGGGAAGATTGAGAAGCGGCAGAGAAAGTTCAGGGAGCACGAAAAGAAAAAGAGCAAATTCATGAACAAAATGATGGATAAGCTGAGGTCGTTTTCCAGTTATGACTCTAATGAAAATGATGAGGAGAAGGAGGTCAAATTTCATTCCACCTCCAGCTCCAACTGAGGCCGATTCAGGGATCCTCTCTAACTATTATACTTTTTGTTTCAATATTGTGCAGTGAGGACACTGCAACGATTTTAGTTGCAGGGTGGCACACTTTATTTACATATTTATTCTCGACTTATGCCCTTGTCGGGCTTATGAGTTTGTATAGATATTGTGTGCCCTTGCCGGACTTGTGTTGTGATTAATATAGTGGTGGATTAGTCGCTTTTGTTGTTTTATTTTCTTTACTAGTTTTTAGTTGTTTTTATTTTTATTTTTTATTTTAGTTTTTATTATTTTTATATCTTTAGTAGTAATATACTTTTCAATAGATCTCCTTGGGTTTTCTTTATGCTACCATTCTTTCCCAAGGAATATTTTGGTGTTGAGTCGGGTGACCTTTTCCTATGATGGATGGCGTGACAACTTTCTTATGGGATTAGTCTTCTTTGTTTTTTTTATTATTTTAGGTAACTATTTTTTAGATAGTTTAGTACCTAGTAGTGAATAAATTGGTTAGTGGGTGTGATCTTTGGTCCATAAACCGACGTGTGGCTTGTTTGGTACCAACATGATTTAAACTTTGGCATATGAAGTTTTGATCTTTAAAATAAAAAATGATTGAAGTAAAAAATTTCATTATGACTTTTAGGTTCTATTTTTTGCTCTTTTATTTATTAAAAAGTCTTTTAGGCTATACATGTTTTTCTTTGGGTTCATTGATTTTAATTGAATTTTGCATTTATATGTCATTCAAGTTTGCATGTGCCATGTGTGCTGAGATTTGTTGTGAGTTCGTTTGCATTATTTGTAGCCTAGAGCTTGCCCGGAATGTTCTTAAAGGCGAAATCCTAGACTAACTTGGTTTAAAAAATGATGTTAGGCCTTCCATGGACCGTTATTGTGCCTTAAGTTTCCTACCATTGCATATTTTCCCTAGTCAACCCCTTTTGAGCCTTTAAACATTTTCTTTGGCAACCATGTTACAATCTCTAACCCTTCATTCTTTATTGATCTATCTTATAGCATCCTAACTACCTAAGTACTTTGAGAGTGTAAACATAGGCTAAAAGCCTATGTTTGGGGGTGAAGGTTGGAGAAGTTGTGATGTGAAAGTTGCTTAAAAGGTAAAAGGTAAATAAAAAATATTTATATATAGTGGAACTTTCCTTGATTTTAAAAAAATGATGAGTATGAAAGAAGAAAAAAAAAGAAGGAAAAATACGGAGTTGTGAATAAAGGGAGATTAGTAGCCCGTTTGGCCAAGCTTCTAAAATCAGCTTATTTTGAGAAGTGCTTTTCTCAAAAGTACTTTTAAAAAAGTGCTTTTGGTGATAAGCAGTTTGTGTTTGGCTAATTAATTTGAAAAACACTTTTTAGCAGTAATTAGTGTTTGGCCAAGCTTTTGAAAACTGCTTCTAAGTGTATTTTTCTCAAAAGTTCTTCTCAGAAAAGTGCTTTTGGAGAGAAGCTACTTTTTTCTGCTTCTCCAAAACTGCTTCTGCTTCTCCTCAAAAGTACTTTTTTTCCTTCCAAAAGCTTGGCCAAACACCTCAATTTTTGGTCAAAAGTGCTTTTGGCCAAAAAATGTACTTTTGGCCCAAAAAAAAAAACTTGGCCAAACAGGCTATAGGTGTGGAATGAAAAGTGAAGAAAGGATGGGAAATGTTTTGGAAGGAAGTATGCTTTAGTTGTTGCAAATTGTAGTTGTGATGAACCAAAAGGTCATCTCGTATTTTAGAAGTCAAATCTGTGTTCCCAGGCCTTAAAAACCTCCTTTAGTTTCACCTCGATTTGCGTGCGCAATCCGGACGTATATTCCGAAAAGCCCTTATGAGAAAATTTGAGAAAAATGCTAAGTTTTGCCTTTAAAATGGAATTAAGTTGACTTCGGTCAACTTTTTGAGTAAACGGACCCGGACCCGTGTTCCGACGGTCCCGTAGGGTTCGTAGAAAAATATGGGACTTAGGCGTATGCTCGGAATCGAATTCCGAGGTCCCTAGCCCGAGAAAAGAATTCTTTAAAGAAAATTGTTGGCTGGAAAATATAAGCATTTGTAGAAATGAAATAGTGTGTAATCCTGATGGTATCGGCCCGTACTTTGGTTCCGGAGTCCAGTACAGGTTTAAAATAATATTTAAGTCAAACCTGTGAAATTTGGTAAGAATCAGAGTTGATTTGATATAAATTTGATTTGATATAAATTGGACCCATAGTTGAGAAAATGGAAATTTCAATGTTCTTGAGAATTTTATGAATTTTGGTGCTAAATTCGTAGTTGTTGATGTTACTTTGATGATTTAATTGCAGGAGCAAGTCCGTATGATAGTATTAGACTTGCGTGCATGTTTTGCTTGGATCCGCGAGGGCTCGGGTGAGTTTTGGATAGGCCACGGAGTGAATTTGGACTTAGAGAAATAGCTGTTGCAGGTTCAGTTGTGTTGCGGTCTCTGATCTCGCAAGCGCGAGTTCAGGCTTCGCAATTGCGAGCCCAACAGGCTTACCAATTGTGAGGGTTTGATCGCATTTGTGAAGAAAACCCAGGCATGCCTTGTTCGTATTTGCGAACCCCTCCCCCCGTCGCAATTGCGAAGACATCATGGAGGGCCAGTCATCGCAATTGCGACCAAATGCTCACAATTGCGAAAGGAGCAGACAAGCAGAATGTTTGCAATTGCGAAGCCTGTCTCGCATTTCAACGGGATTTCAACTTCATTCTTCAAAATTTCGAACACTAAGCATCCCTAGGCGATTTTTCAAAGGCTCAAACTTCTCCAAATCATAATTAAGTGATTTCTAACTCATCTTCTTCAATCTAATTCATCTTTTTACATAATTACACTTCAAAATCTAGGGTTTTTCATGGGAAATTTGGTGTTTTTGGGTAGAAGTTAAGATTTTCGAATAATGGATATTTGGAGCTGAAATTGAGGTCCGATTTAAAAACTAATTGCATATTTGAGTTCGTGGGTGAATGGGTGATCGGGTTTTGGTTTGAACTTCGGGTTTTGACCAAGCGGGCCCGGGGTCATTTTTTGACTTTTTGGGAAAAACATTGGGAAATCTATTTTCATGCATTAGAATTGGGTTATTTAGCATTTAATGATGTTATTAAGTAAATTATGACTAGATACAAGCAGATTGGAAGTGGAACTGAGAGGTAAAGCGGTAATTGAGGCTTGATTTGTGTCCGTGGAATTGAGGTAAGTGTATGGTCTATCCTTAGCTTGAGGGAATAAGAGTTTTGGTCTTAATTGCTACGTGTTAGTGTTGAGTACGACGTGTAGGCATGGTGACGAGTATCTATACATTGGTGTCAAGCATGCCCGTGAGTCTTATACCATGATTGTTGTGACTCTATTATGTATTGTCCAAGCTTAGGTTGATGATTATAGATGTTGAACATGATTCATGATAATTCTTTGGTAATTGGCCATTGTTGAGTATTGGCTCAAGTTGAGAATTTTTATGTGAAGTAACTGTTGGAACGATATTGGTTATAGCTGATTCCCTTGCCGGGATGTTATTGTTCATATTGTTAATTCCCTTGCAGGGATGTTATTGTCTATATTGTTGATTCCCTTGGCGGGAAGTATTGTTTCTAATGTTTGAGTGAGGAAGAGTGTAAAGCACGAAGGGTGATGCCGTGCATGATGTTGTGAGTGAGTGTTAAAGTACGAAGAGTGATACCGTGCCGATATTGTGAGTGTTTATGCACGAAGGGTGATGCCGTGCCATGTTTATGAGAGTTAAAGCACGAAGGGTGATGCCGTGCCAATATTGTGAGAGTTAATGCACGAAGGGTGATGTCGTGCCATGATTATGAGAGTTAATGCACGAATGATGATGCCGTGCCGATTTTGTTGATTCTTATGATGAGGACGAGAGTAAAAGCACAAAGGTGATGCCGTGCACGTGTTACTGTTTTTGTTACACCCCAAGTTTTCATACGTGAGAGTACGTCGTAAGTCATTGATGTAAGCTCGAAAATGAGATTATATTTGGAAGCAAATAAAGTAAGTTAATCATGTTACCTTGGAGGTTACAAATATTTAAGATCATGAATAACAAGTACCAAAAGGGTTGGAAAGCTTAGTCTCTAAACGAATTGAAGAAAATAAGTTTCGTCGAAAATCGACAAGTTTGGAATGTAATAACATATTCTTTTGGGGAGAGACTAGGGTGATTAACATGATGAGGAGGTTAAGTTATGAGTTATTGTAGTCGTATGATAGTCGTGTGTTATGTTTTGAAGTCAAGCGAGTTGTGGAACAAAAGTTGGAAAAAGGTCATCACAAGTTCCATTCATAAATGTGCTGAAAATTAGGTCAAATATAACTGAGCTTTTCTCCCAATATACTTGGAATTATGGGATTATCTACATATAAAATTGAAGATCTACGAGTCTAGTTTCCAACGCATTAAACCGTTCATCGATACGATATTGGAGTAGAGAGATATTTGCATTTTCGCGAGACAGCGCAGACTGGTAGGTGACAAGTAGGTGCATCACCTACTTGCCAAAATGAGAGGACTTAATTAAAAGCCCCAAAGTCGGCCAAGAGGGGTCTTTTAAGGGAATACAAACTGAGTTATTTCACCTGTATTTCAGACCAAGAAAACCTAATTGAACCCCTGCAACTCCTCCCCCAAAATCCCACACAAACCCTAGGGTATTCCGGGTGTTACGACGCGATTCTAGTGCTGAAAAGTCCGGACAGCATGCTAGTTTCTCTTTCTCCTTCTTGTATCCGTGTTGAGGAACTTATTTTTGATGAAAAAGGACCAGGTTTCGTGGGTGATACTCAGTACAAGGTAAGTTTATGCTTCTCCTTCCATTATCTATGCGTTTGCGAGTTGTAACTCGATCGTAAAGAATAGACCTAGCTAGTTTCGGAAGAATGGTATGTTGTTTGATCTTGTGCAATGGTTGGCTGGTTGTGAACTTATTTTTAAGTTAAATTCATGGCTGGTTTATTGTATAAGAGGTGTAATGATGTACTTTTGGTTGTATTTCTCAATTTGAAAGAAAAGACAAGTCGAAACGTGTTTAAGTAAACCGAAAAATTATGTTTGAGTTGATGGACTTGTGGGACTGTTTTTGGGCTGTTTCGTGTTGGTATTGGGTTGTCTCTTTTACTACTGTTTTTATGGAGTTGAGAGGAGGAAGGGTGTGGAGAAACACCACATAATGGCAAGGTTGTTTGTTGGTCGTTCATCGTAACATTTTCGGATTGTTTGACACTATTATGGTTGTCGTGTTGTGTATGAAGTGATAGGGGTATGTTGGGCTGTTTGTGATTGTTTTGACTAGTGTGAAGTCATATATATAGGGGAGGTGCTGTCCATTTCATTGTAAAATAGATTGTGGTTGATACATAATAGTTACGACGCTTAAACGATAACGAGAGTGTCATTTCTCTTATTGTAGACTAAGGAGCCGTGAAATTGCATAGCTTGAGGTTGGGAAGAATATACAAGGTATGTTAAGGCTCTTCCTTCATTCTTTTGGCATGATCTAAAGTGAAACGAACATAAACGATACGTTATTTCATAATGAATCTACTCCTAGAAACTAAGGTTGTCCATGTTATTCTTTCCTTACAAAGTTATTCCAAGAAAGTGTATATGATCCTTAAGTCCTAGTGAAGTTCATATTGACGGTATGATGTTCATAATGTTAATCGATGGTGCAATGACCTTATGTCACTCCAAAAGGTTTAGAACGTGACTCCATGAGTCCAGCATGCATTATATGTGTATCTATTTTACTCTACCGAGCCGCGCTATAGTCGGCCGGGTATGGCACCTATTGTGCAACCACTGATCAGTTGGGTTTATCGAGCTCCACGTGGCCGGGTACGTTTTTACCGAGTCCTCTTTGAGGCCGGGTATGATATGATGATGATGATGCCCATAGAGGCGTATGTTTTTAAAAGTTTATGTATATATATGTATTATGCATTTCATGTCAGTAGCCCCCAGAGGCACTCAGATGTTACATGTTGTATCTCCTCTATCTCTCTTTACATTACTGTTCTTATTTATGCTTTCCTGCCTTACATACTCGGTACTTTATTCGTACTGACGTCCCTTTTGCCTGGGGATGCTGCGTTTCATGCCCGCAGGTCCCGATAGACAGGTTGACATTCCTCCTAGTAGGCTATCAGCTCAGCGAAGGTGTTGGTGTACTCCACTTGCTCCGGAGTTGCCTATTTGGTCAGTATGATTTGGATATGTATTGATTGGTATGGCGGGGCCCTGTCCCGACCTTTATGATATTAGGTACTCTTAGAGGCTTGTAGACAGATGTCAGGTGTATGGATACTTGTATGACCTTTTCGGCTTATGTTTCGAGTTTACAAATGGCCATGTCGGCCTTATAGGCCCGTATGTCACATGTATAAGTTTGCATATCATGGTGGGTCGTCAGATGTTGAGTATTCCCCTATGTTTCATTCTTGTTTTCTCATGACGAGTTTTCTAGCTCACTTACCATGATAGTATGATAAGAAAGATATGTTATGTTGGTACTCGGTTGAGGAAGGCACCGGGTGCTCGTCGCGGCCCATCCGGTTTGGGTCGTGACAAAAGTGGTATCAGAGCAGTTCTGTCCTAGGGAGTCTACAAGCCGTGTCTAGTAGAGTCTTGTTTATGGGTGTGTCGTGCACCACACTTATAAGCAGGAGGCTACAGGGCATTTAGGACTGTCACTCTTTCTTCTTACTCTAGATCGTGTGGTAGAGCTCAGTTGTAAGAATTCAAACTTCTAAATTCTATTTTATCCGTAATACAATGATACCTACATCTAGAAAGATAGTTGGTTAGAGATTGAATGTGGCTCTGGAAGAGCCGAGTTAGAGGAACTCGATTTTGCATCACACTGATGATGAGTAAATGTAAGTTCTTTAGCAGATCATGTGTCTACTAAGATGTGTGAGCTTCTTGAAAAGGAGCCCCAAGGCAAGGATATCTATCCACCCATATGGAAAAAAGCAACAAGAGAATCAGAAGGCAGATACAAGTTTCAACAAATAAAAGAAGCAAGGTGGCGAAGGTTACGAGGTACCAGTTAATGAAGGTTCAGTATTTACAATTCAGGTAGAGAAATACATGCATTCTGAGTTACCTTGAACAGTAACAGTGTTATATACAATTGACCACACCAATCTCAATATGCCCTATGGGAGCTGACAAATATAATTTAAGAGAATGATGTAATATGAGGATCAAGCTGGGATTAGTGTAACCAAAAATTATGGATGGATTGTTATCATTAGCTAACATTTCCGAAGGGTAGTGCAGATGTGGTAATAGATCTCCTTGTGAGACACCCAGATGATGAACTCTAGAATAGTGCAATCAGATATGAATACTAGAATATTCAGAAATTTCAGAAGATAGGCAGTGGAATCCAAAAAGAGATAAATATTTACCTTAGTATGACTCCCGCCCCTAGAGAGAGAGAGAGGGAGAGAGAGAGAGAATTTTAGGCATCCCGAAGAGCCAGTGAGATGAAGCAAGGGGAGCTAAAAGTGAAAGGACGTTTTGTCGAAGTTTTCAGAATAAAGTGATAGATAGAAATATTAGTCGGAGGATAAGAAGAGAGTAAATGAAATATTATGAGTAAGATGTGATAAATCAGTGATAATAGTAAATCAAAATATGACAGGAGGACAGAGTCTACAACCAAGTGAAGGGAAAGACAAGAGGTCACAGGCCTTGACGCAATAAAAGAGTATAAGCCATAAAGTCATATCCTCATTTCGAGAAATAAGTTAATGACCAGAATGTGATTACCAAAAGGTAAATTAGACCCCCGGAGTAATAAAAATCAGTATGGGTTGGAGAACAAGATAAAATCAAACATGAATTAGGGACCGGAGGATTTGGTAATAGTCGACATCGTGAGAATTTCAGAGATCGTGTTCCAACAGTAATAGAATAGACAATAGACGAATAACCTTTAAAGGTCATTTAGGAAGTCGCTTACCTAAAGCAAGCAGTCTGAGCAGAGCTAATCTTAAGGGACTAAGTGTGCCAGTTACACTAGGTGTCACCTTCGTGCGTAAGAAATTTAGTTATCCCTGGTACAGAAGGTTACCATAAGGCGAGTAAGGGTCATTGATGATGTGAAAACACGCCAAAGACGAAGAGGTAACTATGGAATAATAAAGGAAGAATGTGGTAAAAAAAAGGAGAAAGGGATGAGGTTGCCTTTATTCAGATCCTACAGATATGTTGCGACTCCAGAACATTACACAAGCACGTCATCGGAGAGAGGCAGTAAGGGTTCCCACACCAGATGTTATTGATAAATAAGTATGAATGAACACTTGATACATAAGGAGCCAGTACGAGTGGTAAGTTAAGACAAAGAAAATAACCCAAGAGAGATTATGCAGAATATATATGAGAATGGACCAACGAGTAATTAGTAGTTGATTCAGGAAGAGCCCGGTTATGGCTAGACAAGAAGTCACAGATAAATGAATAGATCATGCAAGATAAATGTAGTGAACCGCAGCATAGGGAATTCAGTCTCGTAGATACGAGATTACAATCATCTGAAAATTTTCAGATAGGAGTTGAGACCGTTAAAGGTACCATTTATGTTTTATGAAAATAAGAGAGAGTGCCAATAAGGAGACAGTCAAAATTTGAGATTAAAAGTAACCCTACGAGCACAAGGGCATGAAGTTATGTAACTAAGGATTATTGTAGGCAAGTAAGAACAACGAAAATTTCCTTCGAGTGTACGACATATCAAGCTCTCAACTTTACAAGAGCCAGAAGGTCTCCCTAAGTACTACAATAAAAGACTAGCTGAGGAAATAAGGAAGAAGGTTTCCACCTAAGCATAGTGAGCTAAACAGTAAATGATCTTGTAACAACAGTCTCACTACAATATTGTATACACTCCATAAGAAAGTGGCACCTATCATGGCTAATGAA